>NC_065584.1:55068681-55371712 GCF_024542745.1 Macaca thibetana thibetana | reverse complement strand
CATTTAATATTTTCTTTTAGACTTATAAACGCATATACTTGTGTTGCTTTTCATTTGGTAGTGGTTTGTGCTTGATATTTTTTAAGACTTAACTAAATAAAAGAGAACATAAGAAATAATTATGGAAAATCAAAACTCTAAAAACAGGCACAATTCCAAAGTACATATTTCTGATCCTAAAATAATCTCCTCTAACCCTAAAGGACCAGTAATTCTTTGCAGTCACCTTACCCAGCTTCCATCTTTTCCAGTTCCCTGCATTTCTCAAGTTAGCTGAGAATTCTTGGAATCTATACTAATAAGAACCAATCTTAGCAAATAGTTCTTAGACACAAAATTTGACCCTTTCCTTTTGTTTCCTTTCTTTAAATTTCCTTCACCCGTAAGCCTCCACTGAAGCCCAGTTTCCCATTTGAGAAACACAACTGATTAATGGGGACATGGTGATTAGAATAATGAATTATCCACTTCTTTCTAACCCAAAAGTTACAAGTTCAGTCCACCTTCGGAAAAGGCTATGATTCAGTGGCAAGTCACTAAATATACAGCCAACTGTGTGATATCCCTAAACTGGACAACAGCCATTGCATACACACAATGTTGTGTCTTACTCCACACTACTGGCTTTGGAGGCCATGGAACTCAGGAGGACTCAGCCTGCTCAGGTCTTATCCACAAACCATCCCGAACAGCTGAATAAAAGGAAGACAAATCCCCTCAAGACTGCAGGAACAGAAGACATAAGCACTGGATGAGAAGAAAGTCATAGGGCTATTTGAACAGCAAAGGACTTATGGGAGGAAGTCATCGGGAAATGAAAGTCAGATTAACAGCCCAGAACAAACTGGAATTTGACTACTTGTTTATGACTCAACGTGGAATGCTACCAAGTTTTTTTAATGGACGTTTATTCATGTCTGAAACATAAACTAGTGAGAAAAAAATCCAACAACAAAAAAATAGCAACAGACTCCCAGTAATTAGAATAATTTCTAGATTTCTGCTTTTTGTAGAAAAACTACAGTTTGACAGTAATATTGTGAGGAAGACAGCAGAAGCCAAAGATTTGTGGGTGGTCTTTTTTTGTTTGTTTTTTTGTTTGTTTGTTTTTTTGAGACGGAGTCTCCCTCTGTCGCCCAGGCTGGAGTGCAGAGGCGCGATCTCGAGTCACTGCAAGCTCCGCCTCCCGGGTTCACGTCATTCTCCTGCCTCAGCCTCCCAAGTAGCTGGGGCTACAGGCACTGGGTGAGTGGTCATTTTTTCAGATGGGTTCTCTTTTCTCTTTTTTGTTGGTGTCCCATCCGTACTCCCTCAGCATTCACCTCATCGTAAACTCCCAGCACTTGTGGCTCTCCACTTTACAGCTTTCTTCCTCGTCGTGGAGTTAGCCACACTACAAGTCAAGCCACAAGTGTGAGAGTGCATCACCCTGAGTAATCCTCAGTCCGATGTGAGATGAGTAGTTGGTAGATAAATACTCTAACTTCTTCACTCCTCGATTGGTATAACTTTGAGGCCGGTTCTACACTGGATCCCAGGGTTCCCCAGGGAATTGAGCCCTGCCTGCCCTCAGTGGTAACCCGATAACACACCCTTCAGAGGCTGCTTTCCCCTTCCCATCTTACTTCTCCAGGTCCCCATTGGTATTTCCTGGGATCATTTCCCTCCCCAAATTACTCATATCCAAATCTTTAGAGTTTGTTTCTGGGGGGACCCAAATTAAGACAGGGTCTTAGCTGACCCTTGTCCCACTGAGCCAAACATGAATGTCATGGCAAATCCATGTAATACCATTAAACAAGTTCCTAGGTACAGCAGTCCAGATCTGCTTCTGTTCAATCATCTCACATCTGGCATCATGAAGGCTCAGTGGGATGGGTAAAGGTGGACTGGTGCCAATGTAACCAAAGAATCAAGTTATGAAGATTATGTAAACGTTGATTCTGAACAGCATTAGCGAGTGTGTGAGAAAACAGGCATTCTCACTCAACCTTCATTGAAGTGGGAAACGTTACAATTCTTTGAAGGCACTATCTATCAAAACTTTGAATGTGTGTATAGACTTTGGCCCCCAAACTCCTCTTTTAGGAATTTATTCTGTAGAAATACTTGTACATGTGTGTCTAGGAATTTTCATCATAGCATATTTAAAATAACAAAACAATGTCCACCAAAAGGAGACTGAATAAATTGTGGCGCATTCATATAATGGAATAATTCATAGCCTTTTAAAAAATGAGATAAACCTATATGTACTGAGGTAGAATATCTCTAAGATACATTATAAAAATCAAAAAGTAAACTATAAAACATAGTCTCTTTTTGTCTTAAAAAATTGTCTGTAAAGTAAATCGGAACATATAGAAAGACATACTGTGTTTTAGACAGGGAGACTCAACATGATAAAGATGTCAGTTTCAAGTTATTTCATAAATGCAATGCAATCTTAGTAATTAAAAAAATAACATCAGGTTTCTTTTCTGGAGCTAGACAAATTAATCCTAAACTTCATGCTAAAAATAAATAAATAAACATGCAAGAATAGCTAGGAGAGACCTGAAAAGAATGAGTAATTGTTGGGGGTGGGACAGGGATAAAGAGGAGAGGCTAGTCTCTATCTGTTATTTAAATATGTAATAGAAGTCTCCGTAGTTCAGCTGTATGGTACTGGTTGAATAGACTATGGCATGAATGAGAGACAGACCAACAGAACAATAGAAATTACAAAAATAGAGCCAAATCGGGAAACTTAATAAAAGAGATAGGTGGCATTTTAAATCAGTGGGTAAAAGATGGGTTTTAACACATTCTTTTTAATTAACAAAATTTTTAATTAAAAACATTTGAAATGAATAGACATTTAAACAAAGATACAAGCAGATTCATACATTCCAAGTGAATCAGGTATCTGAATGTACAAAATGAGACCATTTTAGTATTAAAATAAATCATGGATTAATTTATTTAAAACCTGAGAGTGGAGAAACCCCCTACCTAGAACTCGATACCCAGGCTCCATAAAGTTAAAATGCTTTCACATGGCAAAAAGTCTCATAAGCAAAGACAAAAGACAAATTGGAAAAATATTTGCAGTGTTTATCATGGAGCTAAACTCTCTCGCACATAAAGAGCTCCTAAAGATTGTGAAGAAAAAGACCAACAATCTGACAGAAAACTCAAAAAATGTCTAAATACTTTATAGAAAAGTAAAAGCAAATGGTCTTTAACATATAAAAAACTTCAACCTCATTCATACTAAGAAAAATGAAAATCAAAATTTAAGGAGCTATTATTTCTCTACCAACAGATGACAAAAAATCCAAAATCTACATCTGTTCCCAGGCTGTGGAGAAATAAGCACTCTTATGCACTGTTGGTGGGAATGTATAATTGTAAAACCCCAATGGAGGAGAATTTATCAATTCCACAAAAAATGTATGTTATATAAATATATACATAAATTACATATTTTTATATATAACTATATACATAAATTGTATATTGTGTATATATAAATATATACATAAATTATTTATTTATATATAAAAATATGGCCGGGCGCAGTGGCTCATGCCTGTAATCCCAGCACTTTGGGAGGCTAAGGTGGGCGGATCATGAGGTCAGGAGATCGAGACCATCCTGGCTAACACGGTGAAACCCCGTCTCCACTAAAAACTACAAAAAAATTAGCCAGGCCTGGTGGTGGGCACCTGTAGTCCCAGCTACTGCGGAGGCTGAGGCAGGAGAATGGCATGAATCCAGGAGGCGGAGCTTGCAGTGAGCCGAGATTGCGCCTCTGCACTCCAGCCTGGGCAACAGAGGGAGACTCCGTCTCAGAAAAAAAAAGAATAAATAAATAAAATAAAAATATTAAAATATATACATAAATTATTTATATAAATATATACATAAATTATATATAAATTATTTATATAAATATATACATAAATTATATATAAATATATAAATTATTTATATATAAATATATACATAAATTATATACTTTTTATATATACATAAATTATATACTTTATATATACATAAATTATATTTATATGTAAATAAATTATATTTATATGTAACTATATACATAAATTATTTCTTTATATGTAACTATATACATAAATTATTTCTTTATATGTAAATATATACATAAATTATTCCTTTATATATAAATATATACATAAATTTATATAGATACATAAATTTATATATATATTACCCCTTGACCTAGTCATCCCACTTTTAGAAATCTAGTCCAAACAAATATGTACATCTATATATATACACACACACACACACACTCACACACACACACGGAAGACTATTTATTGTGACAATATAACAGCAAAAGATTGGAATCAACCCATTTATAGTCTATCCATCAATAGCATACTGGTTAAAAAAAACTCTTATGCATCCACATAGTAGAATTTATGCAGCTATAAAAAATATTAAGGCAGTGCTCTATATATTGATATAGAATGATCTTCAGGATACATTATTAAATTACTTTTAAGGCAGTGTTGAATAATATGAATAGTATGCTTGTTTTTTAGGTAAGAAAGAGGAATGCAAATACTTGTTCCTCATGACAACGTTGTGGTCAACAATGAACCCATATACAATAGTGGCCTCATACAGTTATAATGGAGCTGCCCTGAACAGCTATCATATTTTTGCTGTAACTTTTCCATTTAGATATGTTTAGATCGCAAATACTTGTCATTGTGTTAAAATTGCCTACAGTATTGAGTACAGTAACATGTAGTACAGGTTTATGGCCTTGGAGCAATAGGCTATACCATATTGCTGAAGTGTGTATCATCTAGGTTTGTGTGAATACACTCTATGATGTTCAAACTATGATGACATCTCCTAATAATACTTATATTTTCAAAATATAAACACTGAAAGGTTAAATAAAAAACTAATTAAAATGGTTAATGTGGCCGGGTGCGGTGGCTCACGCCTGTAATCCCAGCACTTTGGGAGGTCAAGGCAGGCAGATCACGAGGTCAAGAGATCAAGACCATCCTGGCCAACATGGTGAAACCACATCTCTACTAAAAATACAAAAATTATCTGGGCGTAGGGCACGCGCCTGTAGTCCCAGGTACTCAGGAGGCTGAGGCAAGAGAATCGCTTGAACCCAGGAGGTAAAGGTTACAGTGAGCCAAGATCGTGCCACTGCACTCCAGCCGCCTGGCAACAGAGCGAGACTCCATCTCAAAAAAAATTTTGTTTTCATCTGACCACTGAATAGTTCAATAACAATGAGCACCTGCAACACACAGAACTTAGTCTCTAGATGCCATCCCCACCCTTGAAGGGAACAAAGACACTAAGGAGGATTCCTTGGAGGAATGACTAGTTCTAGGGTTGCAAAGAATAAAAGAAAATGTACGATATGAGCTTGAGAAATCTTTTTGTGCCAGAGAGTAATGAATGCTTTAAAGCACAGTTGTACATATAAAGGACAAAGAAGCTAGCTTGAATGAGCTCTCCACAATCAACTCAAGAATGGGAAGGAATTCAGACAGTAAGTGAAATCACATTACATATTTAAAAATCCAAGAGTTTATGATGATACTCAAAAAAGAGAAAGCCCTCCAAAAAATTCTGTGTCCACTGGAAATAGCTTGTTCAAAAGCTCTCTATTTCTATAATGGTAATTAAAGGGAAAGAATTAGGCATTTATTGTGCCTTTTCCATCTAAATTATAGTTCAAAGCATCCACACAGCTAGCCCTAATTGATGTCAGAGAGTGCCTCGTTACATAATCCTTTCAGATGATAAGTACTGAAGAAATTATAAAATTCAAAAACATCTATTTTACGATCTCCGATGAAATAATTGATTCAGGCCACAGTCATCAACAGATGCTAAAATCCTAGAAAAAAGGTTAATGGGGGAACTAGATATTTGCAGGATGCCAGGCACTGATTACTTGTTGTTTGTAAGGGGAAAAGGAAAACTCTGTATTGAAGAGACCGTGCTGTCACCCCTGAACACACTGATAATCCTGACCACACTAGCAGTGGGACAATGAGACACTGTGCCTCCTCAAGTGATACGATCTGAAGAACATGAGATCACCTATGAAGAATTCTTGCCAAAAAGTTAATCCTGAATCTAAGTGGCTATGAAACGGTACTTTCCACAGTTGTAAGAAAGCAACTAATCATGAAAAAGGAAACTGAAAATGGATTCTATATTAGGTGGGGAAATTATTGTCAATTTTGTTAGATGCAGTTAGAAAAATGAGCTTTTTTTCTTCTTGGAGCTGTGTACTGAAGTATTTGGGGGATGAAATGTCATGATATCCAGGAATTGCTTTAAATGTTTCAGAAAAAAACAGATGAAATATGGCAAATATTAATCACTATTAAGTTCAGGGGATAGTTACTGTCTTAGAGAGCCCATTACAATAGTCCATCCTGTGAATATATGTTGAAAACTTTTAAAAAATAAAAATACCTTCTAAAAACTGTATTTTAATATATTCCATTTTTTATTCTTAAATAATGATATATGAGATATATGAGATTTGTCTGTGTATAGAGAAAGTTTTACTTTCACTCACTCATTCATTAATCAATACATATATGCTATGACTGGTGCTGCTTCTCGTGACAGGAGCAGACACAGTCCAGGCCCTCATGAGCCCACATCAGAGCAGAGGAAGCAAACATTAAACTAGTTATGAAATTAATTGTTTAATTGCAGCTGTGATGAGACCTTACAGGAGAAGTCCAGGCTGTAAAGACAGCATCTAATAAGAGGAGATCTGGCCTGGCTGGGGAAGTGATGGACAAGCCAAATGCAAGGCATATATATTGTTCTCCCAAATGCAATGGAATCTTAGGATCTCACGAAGAGAAAGTGGCTGAATTATTGGTAGCAAGAGAGGACTTACAGGTTAGGGGCTGGAGCCAGCTTCCAGATGGTCCCAGAGGCCAGTCAGGTGAGAACAGGGCACGGTATCTGTAGGGACCTACACAGAGGACTTGCCATGTGTTAATCTAGCAGGAACACTGACTCCTTACCAAGCCCAACCAGATACAACAGGTGGGGCAGGGAGAGAAGCAGGTTAGGGACTTCCTGCCTGGAATCAGCTGAACTCCATTTGTAGAGGGAGAGAGCTGAAGTCCAGCTGGGGAAAGCTGCGGAAGAGCTGAGCCGGGGAAATCAGGCAGGGCTCATCCAAGCACGCAGAAACTTGGACGATAGGTCAGACTCCAGTTTGTTTACAAACAACAGTACATTACTTGAATTCCCCAAAGTAATACTCTGGAGGAGTATTAACTCGAAGTCTCTCCAGATTGCAAACTTCTCTCAGAGGAATAATAACACATTTTGTCTCTTCCTTCCAAGGAGATATAGAATTGTCTCTAGAGTTTGGCTTGGTATCCTTCCTGAAATAGTCAAGGTAACATGACTTTCTATTTCCTTACCCTTTACAGATGGAACAAATATGGTGAGTCTAAAGAGACTATACCGAGTGGTATTTTTTTAAAAAACATGAAATATTTTAAGTACATGGAGAAGTACAGACAGTAATATGCAAAATACCTTGCCTACCACTCAGAATTGAAAATACATGTGTAGTATGGTTCTGTGCCTCTTTAAACAACTTTTACAATAAATTACCCAAGTCTTATCATACTATAAAGTATCAATTTACAAACTGTTTTGCCACTAAATACTGTTTTTTCAAGATTCATAAATGTAGATCTAGTTTATTTCACTTTAATTATTTGTTATACTCCATCATGAGAATATACTACAATCTGTTGATCCATTTTTCCTACTGGTAGGCATTTTAAAATTGTAAACTTTGAAATATTAGAGGTCACACATCCATGTGTGCTACTGTAGGTGAACATGTGCAAGCGTTTCTCTAACATTTATACCAGGAAGGGAATTCCTGTGTTCCTACATTTTTATCTAAATATGACTCTGGCCTCCTGAGGTGCAGAACATATCTTTAAACTGCTTTGAAGTTGGAGATGATGGAGAAATTCAGTGGGATTGTTGATGGACAATATCACCTTATGGAATAATTAATATACATTTATTTGTAGGGTATTTTGCTTTATATAATTACATTGCTTTATTTATTTATTATAATTTTGTTAATCAGTTAATGACCATATTGGATATTATAATTTACTAGCACAAATAACTTGCATTATAAGTTTCTTTTTTTTTTTTTTTAAGACAGAGTCTGGCTCTGTCACACAGGCTGGAGTGCAGTGGCACGATCTCGGCTCACTGCAAGCTCCGCCTCCTGGGTTCATGCCATTCTCCTGCCTCAGCCTCCCAAGTAGCTGTGACTACAGGCGCCCGCCACCACGCCCGGCTAATTTTTTGTATTTTTAGTAGAGACGGGGTTTCACCATGTTAGCCAGGATGGTCTCAATCTCCTGACCTCGTGATCCGCCCGCCTTGGCCTCCCAGAGTGCTCGGATTACAGGCCTGAGCCACCGCACCCAGCTATAAGTTTCTTTTTTGTTAGAATATACTCTCCTCATCCTAGACTATCTAGTAAAGCAAGTCTTAGATCTTCTGGAGAAATCCTAGAATCATACCTTCCTCTCATCTTTTATAACCCAAGGACTATTTTTCCATCAAACTGTATATACATTAATTAGTTTTCTCATCTTATTATAATAAGAACTGCTCAATCCAAGTTTTGGATCTTTAGAAAATAACCAGTGTTGCTACACTGTTTATCTAATTTTACCTATAAACCAAAAATCTTAATATTTTAGCTATCCTATGATCTCTTCAAGGATATCTACTTAAATGGCACCACTAGTCTACCACCCAGCTCACCTGCAAAATCTAAACTTCTGAACCAATAAATATGACTTTATTAACATATTCAAATATTTTTAACTATTTCTACTTGTAAATCATACATCCTCAGAAAGACATGAGAGAAAAGAAAAGGAGCAAAGTAAATCCAAGATTTGTGCAAATTATGAATTGACGAAGTTCTCTAATGACTTTTCACGGCTAGATTTCCTTTTTTCCTCTCTGTCAGCATTTTATTTTCCATCCACAATGGAGATAATGCAATGACTTTCATTCACATTTGCTTAAGGGTGATGTGAAAGCTGGTATGTAGCTTTAGTCAACTTTAAAATGTCAAATTTATTGAGTTGATTTAATTCAGTTACTTACAACAAATCAGGTTATCTTGACTGAGACCACCATTAGATGGTATTATCTGGCAAAAAAAAAAAAAAAAAAAAAAAAAAGGGTAGAGCTAACCTTTAGCCAAACATAGCAGGAATCAATAGAGTCTGTTTTTCACCCCTGAACTCATAGGTATCCTGTAAACTTCAGCTGACCTGGTGTCATTCCAGAATGGGCCAGAAATCCTGGGTTCTCCCCAAGTCTGAGTTGTACTGTTTAAGCTGCATCAAAAGGAAGCAACCCACAATTTGTACTTCGGGACCAATAACTATTAAATCGAAGGAATAAGTTCTAGAGGCTATAGTGATAAAAGAAGGGAAACTTGTTTAGCTTTATAGCAACTTTTCATTCCTGTGCAGATACGTGCATCTTGAACATTTCAAAAGTACAAAGGCACAGCTCCAAAAACAATAATATAAACCAGATGTTCATATTGTTAATCTCACCAGATGGAAACAAACATTTACTTTTTCTCAGAAGATAGTGTACATTTTGGAGCACTCCCTGAAGATGACACTTACATGTGGTCGGGTTTGAGGGGCAAGACTGTAGGTGGGAGAATATTGTATTGCTAATTTGCACTTCAATTGAATCCCACCAGGTAAGACCCACTGGCTTGGGCAAATGCTGTGGTACTCATCCACCATCTCCATTAACAGGGCAGCCTCAGAGATCTAAGTCCAGATCCAATAACAGTTAATGAGTTTTAGCACTTACTGTGTGCCAGGCACTGTTCTACGTCCTTTCACTTGTATTTATTCATCTAATCCTCCATAACCTCATGAGGTAGATGCTATGTTTTTTTTTTTTCTTTTCTTTGAGACAGAGTCTCACTCTGTCACCCAGGCTGAAGTGCAGTGCCACAATCTCAGCTCACTGCAACCTCCCCTTCCTGGGTTCAAGCAATGCTCTTGCCTCAGCCTCCCCAGTAGCTGGGATTACAAGTATGTGCCACCGTGCCAGTCTTATTTTTGTATTTTTAGCAAAGACGGGGTTTCACCATGTTGGCCAGGCTGGTCTCAAACTCCTGACCTCTAGTGATCCATCCTCCTTGACCTCCCAAAGTGCTGGGATTACAGGCGTGAGCCACTGTGCCCAGTCGAGGTAGATGCTATTATATCCTCATTTTACAAATGAAGAAGTTGAGACACAGAGAGATTAAGTAACTTGTCCAAGTTACACAGCTCCAGAGCTTGCGCTCTGAAGCGGCTGGGTAGGAGTGTCCAATGGAGAGAATACAGTCATGGGTTCTTGGTTTCTGTTTCTGGTCAGGCCAATAAATCTCCTTCCTCATCCCATTTTACCACTATGACTAGAGACAGAAACTAAAAACCATCGCTTCAGGCTGCTAAAAGCCCCAAACAAAACAAAACAAAACAAAATAGCAACAAAATAAGGCAGGTTGGACAAGCTTGCTAGACCACAGCACATATTTTGCAAAGCTCCAAGACGGCCAGTCAGCTACAAGTTGACTGAGGTCTAAAACCCTCGGTGACTGGATCCCTTAGAGAATTATTCTAGGATTTGAGACCCCACTGCCAGACTCAAAATCCAGAGGGAAAGACAAAACCAAGAGTAGGACCTGCCATCCACTCTGAAGTGGCCATGAAAAAGTCCTGGCCTTTGGAGACTCTCAAAATCAAAGCTGTTTTGGAGCCAGATCAGGCTTCCTGGGTTTTTTTCCCGGCTATAATTTCATAAAATTCATTAATAGTTCTTCAAATGTTAATAGTTTCACTACAATTAAGGTTAGGGGAGATCTCCTGGTCAAGTCAATTTGAAAAAAAACAACATTCTGTTGAAGATACATAATGAATCATAATTAACGTGAATCTATTAAAGGTTTATAGATGTCCTACAGTAAAGAAACGTGTTTAATGTTGTTTAAGCTAGCATTTCCCAAACTTGCACCCCTTAACATATCATGGAATATCACTGGGACTAGCGCTCCAGAATGAAGTTGAACAGTGGCATCTCAAGACAGGGGTGGAAAGGTATAGATGCTCTCTGGTCTGCCATGTCTTAAAAACATTCCACAAAACCCGTTACAGCCCCTATATCCCCGCTTCCTGGGCCTGGCACCAGGAGGGCCTTCTCCTCTGAAAAATTTGGCAGGGTGAGGGCTCTGAGACTGGCATTGCATAATCCAAGGCCTAGGCTCAGCCTCCTAAGTCCCATTGGACTTTTCTATCCAACAGCTTGGTGTGTGGCCCTAAGCAACTTGAAAATGAGCCTTTCAGTTCTGATCCACAAACCAGGGGGCAAGACATTTTGTTTGGATTTTCAGATCTTTGGCAATCTTCCATATAAGTGGTTCCTCAATAAGCAATGAATCACGAACATCCATTATGGACAGGAGCAACTGGGTAATAATAGAACAGACACATGCTGTCCTTATGGCTTTTTCTTCAAAAGAGGGGGAGCTAAACTGAATTAAGTTCGTTCCCACAGTATGTTACTCAGTGTTTCTTAGGGTATGAGAAACCTGGAAATTACAAAGCAAGCCAAAAATGAATTGCTCTTTGGTTAAGTCACACAACTAATTGTTAAATTCCTCTGCTACCAAACACAGCATCTCATTCCCAGTCTATCAAAGATCACCAAACCAGGCAGTAGCCACCCTACAAATATATTATCTACTGTTCCATCCAACCAAGGATCTCAGAGCTTTTTAAAAGTGCAAACTGATTAGGACATTCATCTTACTGGAAAAGAACTGTTCACAGGCTAGCGCTGTTGTCTTAAGACATCATTCTTTGCTAGGGAAGGTGGAAATTAGGACTGACTTTTATAGCTGCTATAGTGCTCATGAAGATCGTTAATGACACTTTGTGTTTGTTAAGGTGGAGTTATCAATACATGAAAACTTCTTATTAGATTGTGACAATAATGACCTAAAGCTGTTATTATAACAAGTGAAAACCGTACAATGAAAGGGAGGATAGCTATGTGGCCTTGATGTGGTTTCTGTATTTCCATGGCTTTAGTTTCCTCATATAAAAAGAGGATTGAAGAAGAAACTCATTAAACTTCTTTTAAGCTCTGAATTTCTATGAATATATCATAGCCTGGTATAAAATTTGAAATATCCCATGATATAGAATTACATAATTTGTACTGAACTTTTCATGTGTGTTTGCCTTAACTCCTCAGAGGAATGGTAGGCTCCTCAAGGGCAGAGCTGGTACTGCCTTTTCCCATACCTCTTTGTTGAGTGGCTTGTACTAAGTCAGTTCTGTTCTCTACTAAGCCTCCAGGCATAGCACCATGGCTGGCCCATCACTGGTGCTCAATAAATACTTGTTGACCAGCTAACATAAGAAGAATCACAATTCTGCCTTCACTATGCCACTGAAACTTCTCACCCAGAATCCATTAACCTCCTAATATTCCAGCCAAACAGCCTCCTCTTGGTCCTCATTAATCTTGACCTGTCTGGAACTTGGGATACCATAGAATTCAATCTTCTGCTTTTTTCTTAGCCTTCTGTACATGTCTCAAGGGGCTTGACTACTGATAGCTCTTTTAAGGAAAACAGCCTTTTCTGAAGATGTGGGCTGGACTTCTTCCATCACATTTTATAGCCCCTGAACCCTCAACCACAGCATTGATCATCAGGTGGTTTCCTGATCCCAGGTGCCTGGCTTGGAGTTCAATTTCCTGAAGTCTTTGGTCGAGAGTTGCCTGCACTACAGGCATGAAAAAGTCTAGGCTTTTGGCTAGCAAGTGGAGAAATAGAGAGGAACTGGCCCAGGCATTCACCAACAATATCGACAGGTCAAACATGATATCAGGGTCAGCAGGAGGGCCACATTGGAGCAAAGTCAGGAAATCAGGAAACTCTTTGAACAACACCAGGTACCCTCCACATGCTTAGTCCTGCCAATCAAAAGTAGCAGGGAGACTAAAGGTAGTAGTGACAAGGTGGCTGCCAGGGCCTGCTATGTTGGCCTAGTCCATCTACTCAGTCTTCATGAACACAAGGCAGTGGGTGG
Source organism: Macaca thibetana thibetana (assembly GCF_024542745.1). Taxonomy (NCBI): domain Eukaryota; kingdom Metazoa; phylum Chordata; class Mammalia; order Primates; family Cercopithecidae; genus Macaca; species Macaca thibetana. Next base: position 55,358,510 of record NC_065584.1, on the reverse strand, counting down.
GTAGACATGCAGTATTATCAGAACACTTTCTACTTCTACATCCCTGTGACTTGAAGATGAGATACAAACCAAGTATAATAAGAGAAGAGCAACTGTAATTCTTTCTTATCCCGTGGATTAGATGGGACATAAGGGAGAGGAAGGCAGCTGTTTATGCTTAGTGGGTACTTTAAATCTTACATTTTCATGTGATCAGGAAAGGGACAAAGTGGTCTGATGATTCATTTTACAATAATACTTATTAGGAGTTATTAGGTATTAAGTGCACGACAAGCATAATCACACTTAATTCTCACAGTAGTTATATGGGGTAAGCATCATTCTTCCAATTTTGCAGGAAACCAAGGCTTAGAGAAGTTTATTACTTTCTCAAGTTAGCTGGAATTTGGATCCAAGTCTTCCACGCCCCTAAACACTCTCTGACAGTGTGTCTCAACATTCGATAGACATGTGCTAGTCATCTACTCTGGAAAAAGCACCATTTTGGAGCTATGGAAATTAAAAATATGAACTAGACATAGTTCCTGTGCTCAAAGAGTAGTTCATGATTTGGTAAGATAATTAGAGTCCAGTCAAACTGGTGTAGTACAAAGGAGAATTGAGTGCCATAAGAAACTGAAACATCTATAGCAGTTGAAGACGGAGGTCAGAATGACTTGTGTAAGTACAGGTAATAGAGAAGAAAAGCACAAGATGGACATAAGAAACACTGAATGATCCAGAACTGCCAGAGATGAGAAAGCTTAAAATGAGGCAGGAGGAAGTGCCGTTAGAATGGTAGTTTGGGGCAGATGAAGGATTCTAAATTTCCAGCCTTGATTTAGTTATATTCGCTCTGGAGAACAGCTGATGTTTTCCAGCAGGAGGATGCTATAGAAGAAGTCTGAAAGTGGTCTGCTGTGAGGGTTGGAAGTGGATCAGCTTGAGTGAGGAAGGACATTAAAGAGGCTGGAATCCAGCCAAGGCTGAGAATCCAGCCAAGAGGTAGAGAGCTGATGAGGGAAGGAGCAGTGAGACCAGAGGAAAGAGGATGGGTGAGAGGTGAGAGCAACTAGGGTTGGCAAACAAACAACTGTGGGGCATAAGTGGGAAAAGAAGTAAATGGAATCCCGCAGGTGATTCGAAAGATGATGGTATGATCGTCGGTAATGATCCTGAGAAAGGAACTGAGAAGGAAGAATGTTTAAAGGGAAGGTGATGAGTTCAAGATACTTTGAATATACCAACTGGGAAGTGTCCTCAACAAGCCCAAGGGCAAGCATCTGACAGGAATTGGAAGTGTAGGATAGGTGATAAGGAGATCGGTCATGACTGAATAGAGAAATGAATGTGTCACATGCATGAAGACTTGAAGCCATAGAGTACCAAAGGAGAGAAATCATTCATTGATCAATGAACCTAAATGAGCTCTTACTCTGTAGGCATGAAGGATGCAATGGTGATAGGAGCCCTGCTTTCATGAAATTTACCTTCAGGAATGTGGACCAAAAAGAACAAAGCCAAATGCAGAATTTTAGGGGACGTTTATTCTTAGAGGATGAATGGAGAGGAATAGCAAGACAGGTAACAGAGAGAATACCATGTCTTAAATGCCAAAGGGGATATGTTTCAATAAAAAAGGGTAAAATGTTGCAGAGGGAATTAGTTTGTTATAACTATTCCATATTTATGCCTTGAACCTTCTGAACGTGGAGATGCAGCAGAAGACCAGGAAGAATTCATTATTGGGAAGCTTATGTTCCAATAGAAGGAAGCCAAGGTAAGCAAATTGAACACAAAAATTATACATTGTCATAACATAATAAGTAAGTAAACAAAATGAAGCAATGAGAAGCTGAGGACTGGGGAAGGCCTCTTTCTCTAGGGCTGCCAGGTGAGACCTCTTAAGGAAGAGATATTGAACTGAGACCTGAGGATGGTCTAAGTTCTTGCAGAGCAGTGAAAGAGTGTTCCAGGAAAAAAGAACAAGTACAAAAGTACAGAAGTCACAAAAGGTTATTAGAGCAACAGAAGGAAGGCCAGTGTGGCTGTAGCCTACTGAGCAGGTAGAAGACTGGTATGAAATGAGACTGGAAAACGCTACTGCCAGTGGTTTAGCAGAGAGAGGCTATGTCTGGGCCTTGGTTTGTGACAGAAGACATAAGGAAAGGGCCAGATATGAAGTAGAAGTGATAGAATTTCTTGATAGATTAACTATGGGAGATGAAGGAAAAGGGGAACCAAAGTTAACTCTGAGATTCTTTGCTTGAGTCAGGTAGGAGGTGATGCCATTCATGTGGATGTGAAAGACTGAGGGAGAAAAACATTGGAGGGATAAAGAGGTCCATCTGATACATGTAAAATTTAAGATGCCTAAGTGAATATTATTTGGATTGCTAAATAAAAATAATGGTTTTTTGGCAATAAGGAGGCCACTGGTTTCCAGGCAGAGGTGTGGCTCATGGTAGTTCCGGAATCATATCCTTTTAGCCACTTCCCTGACAGCACCAACAGAAAGTCTCTCTGAAGGATTCCATTGGTTTGGCTTGGGCCCAGTACCCAGCCCTGGGGTATTCACCATGCCAGTGGACTTCCAAGACCGGATCTTACCTGTTACCTTCACATTCTAGTGGCTGGTGGGCAGTGGGGCCCAGGGAAGGCATGCAGGGTTCATTTTCAGAAAGAATGTAAAAGACATACCACAGAGATAATAAAAATAACCACAACAAGCAGGGAAGTTTGCCTGTGGGAATTGCCATGTGGCAACTTTTTTTCTGGTGTCCTCTCCACTAAAACCTTAGAACAATCTGTATTTTGTTTCATTAGAGACAAAAATTACAGTGAGAAATTGTAGTGGTATGTGGACATCTTTTGCCAAAATAGGCTCACTTTGATGATGCAGCCAATTGGCACTCCTAAGTTATTTCTGTTCAGAGTCCAGAAATGCTGAATAATAAATTGGCTGTTTGATCTAAGTGTTCATTCATTTCCTCGTTAAACAAGTATATCTTAGGTACTTAATATGTGCTAGGAGATGTGGGGTATATACAGATGTATAAGACAAATCCTTTAATCCTGTGGGAGAGATTAGACATCAATACAAACAGTAATACGAAAGAGAGTGAGTTAAGTGTCATTTGAAACAAAGTCCTCATTAGGAACCTGACTGTGATATCTTAAGGAGGAGGTGGTACTTACATAGAGAGAAAGATCCAAGAGAAGAGGATTTGCCAAAGCATAGAGACAGGAAGTTCAATGTGGTATTGTAGAATGGCCAAAACATCAGTTGAGCCATATTCTAAATTTGCATTGCAAGTAATAGGATATAGGGGTTGGAAGCATTAGAGGTGTGGAGATGAGGAGAGGTCAAGAGGTCACCACACCTGCTCTGTGCATGAGCATAGAGAAGAGAGAAGATGGCAGCACTAGAGAAGAAAGCATGGATAGAAAAAAAGGTATGGAGGGAGGAATGTTTGGCTGGACCAAGAGTGGAAGGTAAAGAGGACTTTTGGAGAAGAAGGAAAAAGTGACTGAGGTTTTAAGCCGAGTCAACAGGAAGCTCTGGTGGTTGGGGAAGGAATGGCCAGTTGGTTTTGGATATAGCTGAGCAAGTCTGAGGTGTCAGAGGGACAGACTGGAGTAGATTTTCAGCAGTGGGTTGGGCATATGGAAGCTGAAAAGTCATGTGGACTGGAGACAAAGCTTTGGGCAGTATTAGCTGGCAGATGAGCTTTGAAAGTGTGGCAGCAGAAGAGATTCCTGGGCAGAAAGTGTGGAGGGGAGGGTTGAGGTCAGAACCTTAGGAAATCAGGACAGTGAGGAGTCAGAGCCATAATCTGAGGAAAGATCAGAGAATAAAGGAGGAAAATGTGATCATGACAAAAGCTAAGGCATGATCCAGCAAATCTTTCATGTGGATGAACTGGTTTTCAGAGAAACAGTTACCTTGTGGCAAACGGAAAACACATCTTTATCCTACCACAACTCACAGGAGGAGATCCTTAGGCTGAGTAGAGATGTGCTGTGCTGCCAGTTAAGCAAGATTTGGCACTTTTGTTTGGAAGTGCGTTTGCCAAATGAGTTAAATATGTCCCTGTCTCACAAAGTGGGCAGTTTTCTCACAAAGTGCCTCTGTAGGCACTAAGGATGCAATGCAATGGTGACAGGGGCCCTGATTTAATGAAATTTAACTTCAGGAACGTGGATCAGAAAGAACAAAGCCAAATGCAGAGTTTTAGAGGACATATATTCTTAGAGAATGAATGAAGAGGAAGAGCAAGACAGGTGACAGACAGAATACTATGTCTGGCAGGGTCTGGACGGCTTTGGGGCTTCCTTCTGGACCCTTCTCAGGAGTCCTTCTCTACCTGGTGGAGTGGGACTTGGAAATAAGGGAACCAAGGAAGCCTTAGATTCAAAAAAGGAGGTTCACATAGAGGCAGATTGGAGGGGTGGATTATTTAAGGAAAAGGATGATTTTGTGGTAGGGGAATTATAAAACCACATCTAGAAGACTCTTCTGTGTTTTACTAGGAAAAGGGAAAGAATTAGAAATGAAAATTAAAAGGGGAACTAAGATATGAAAACAGTGATGTTTTCAGATATTCAAGCTAGTAAATGCTATTCCGTCATCCAGAAACTTGCACATTACATTATATATGAATTGCCTGCTTTCAAAAAGAGCTGAAAGTCACTTACTTCTAATTTAAAAAATAACGCATGCTGGACTTTGAAAGTATGAAAACACAAAAGAAAGTGCAAAAAAATCAGGTTACCACTAATTCCTAATCCAGAAATAAACTTAGCCTGAAAAATTCTACCTTGGAATTGGACAATTAGGCTATTTCTAATCTTTTACTATTTCAAGCAATATTATAATGAACATCCTTGTGCATTCATTTTTTAATATTTGTCTGAATATTATCTTACTATGAATTCCTTTAAATGGAATTGTGGGGTGAGAGGAGAAGCACATTTTTTAAAACATTCAATAAATATTGCCAAATTACTCACAAATGATTATACAAATTCGGTACTCCAGCAGCAATGCAACAGTGTCTATTTCCCCTACTTCTCATCAAATCTTTTATATTACTTTGTATTTCAAAGTACATATAAAAAATTCGAATTTTTTCCTAAATGTTAACCTCTGGTATTTCTTATTTTGTGAATTGCTTGTTCTGTACTTTGCCCATTTTTTTGAAATATTCATCTTTTTTTCATATAGTTTGTTACTTGCATGGATAACGATATAATTTATGTGCATATACATTTCAAATGTCTTAATCACAATTTTCTACCTTCTCGTGTTTGACTTAATTTTATAGTTTTTATAATGTACAGAAACATTAAATTTGTTTCACTAAATATAGTCAAATATGTTAATCTTTTATGGTTTCTGCTATGCATGTTATGCTTAGAAAAACTTTCCCACAACAAAATTGATAAATAATCACTTATATTTTCCTATAGTTTTTTGGCAGTCACATATATGTATGTATGTATTAAAAAATTTTATTTTCAATAGGTTTTGGGGGAACAGGTGGTGTTTGTTTACATGAATAACTTCTTTAGTGGTGATTTATGAGATTTTTGTGCACCCGTCACCCGAGCAGTGTACACTGTACCCAGTGTGTAGTCTTTTATCCCTCGCCACCCACCACCCTTTCCCCTGAGTCTTCAAAGGTCATTATGTCATTCTTAGGCCTTTGCATCCTCATAGCTTATGTCCCACATGCTAATGAGAACATATGATGTTTAGTTTTTCATTCTTCAGTTATTTCACTTATAATAATAGTCTCCAATTCCATCCAGGTTGCTGTGAATGACATTATTTTGCTCCTTTTTATGGCTGAGTAGTATTCCATTGTATATATATATATATATATATATATATATATATATACCACATTTTCTTTATCTGCTCATTGATTAATGGGCATTTGGGATGGTTCCATGTTTTTGCAGTTGTAAATTGTGCTGCTATAAACAGGTGTGTGCAAGTGCCTTTTTCATATAATGACTTATTTTCCTCTGGGTAGATACCCAGTAGTGGGATTGCTGGATCAAATGGTAGATCTACTTTTTTTTTTTTTTTTTTTTTTTTTTTTTTGAGATGGAGTCTCCCTCTGTCACCTAGGCTGGAGTGAAGTGGCACAATCTCAGCTCACTGCAATCTCTGCCTCCCAGGTTCAAGCAATTCTACTGCCTCAGCCTCCTGAGTTGCTGGAATTACAGGCACATGCTACCATGCCCAGATAACTTTTGTTAGAAGAGACAGAGTTTCACCACATTGGCCAGACTGGTCTTGAACTCCTGATCTCAAGTGATCCGCCTGCCTCAGCCTCCCAAAGTGCTGGGATTACAGGCATGTGCCACCATGCCCAGCCTACTTTTAGTTCTTTAAGGAATCTCCATACTGTTTTCCATAGTGGTTGTACTAGTTTACATTCCCACCAACAGTGTAAAAGTGTTCTCTTTTCACCACATTCATGCCAACATCTACTATTTTTAAATTTTTTTATTGTGGCCATTCTTGCAGGAGTGGTATCGCATTGTGGTTTTGATTTGCATTTCCCTGATCATTAGCAATGTTGAGCGTTTGTTGGCCATTTATATATCTTCTTTTGAGAATTGTTTATTTTTGTCCTTAGCCCACTTTTTGATGGGATTGTTTGTTTTTTTCTTGATGATTTGTTTGAGTACCTCATAGGTTCTGGATACTAGTCCTTTGTTGGATGTATAGATTGTGAAGATTTTCTCCTACTCTGTAGGTTGTCTGCTTGCTGATTATTTATTTTGCTGTGCAGAAGCTTTTTAATTAAGTCCCATCTCTTTATCTTTGTTTTTGTTGCATTTGCTTTTGGGTTCTTGGTCATGAAGTGTTTGCCTAAGGCAGTGTCTAGAAGGTTTTTTCTGATGTTATCTTCTATAATATTTATGGTTTCAGGTTTTAGATTTAAGTCTTTGATCCATCTTGAGTCAGTTTTTATATAAGGAGACAGATGAGGATCCAGTTTTAGTCTTCTACATGTGGCTTGCTAATTATCCCAGCACCATTTGTTGAATAGGGTGTTCTTTCCCCTCTTTATGTTTTCGCTTGCTTTATTGAAGATCAGTTGGCTCTAAGTATTTGGTTTTATTTTTGAGTTCTCTATTCTGTTCCATTGGTCTGTGTGCCTATTTTAATACCAGTATCATGCTGTTTTGGTGACTATGGCCTTATCATATAGTTTGAAGTCAGTTAATGTGATGTCTCCAGGTCTGTTCTTTTTTCTTAGTCATGCTTTAGCTATGCGAGCTCTTTTTTTGGTTCCATATGAATTTTAGGATTGTTTTTTCTAGTTCTGTGAAGAATGATGGTGGTATTTTGATTGGAATTGCACTGAATTTGTAGATTGCTTTTGGCAGCATGGTCATTTTCACAATACTGATTCTACCCATCCTTGAACATGGGATGGTGTTTCCATTTGTTTGTGTTGTCCATGATTTCTTTCAGCAGTATTTTGTAGTTTTTCTTGTAGAGGTCATTTACCTCCTTGATTAGGTATATTCATAAGTATCTTTATTTTTTTGCAGCTATTGTGAAAGGGGTTGAGTCCCTGATTTGATTTTCAGCTTGGTCACTGTTGGTGTATAGCAGAACTACTGATTTGTGTACATTAATTTTGTATCCTGATACTTTGCTTAATTCATTTACCAGTTCTAGGAGCTTTTTGGATGAGTCTTTAAGGTTTTCTAGGTATATGATCATATCATCAGCAAACAGGAACAATTTGACTTCCTCTTTACTGATTTGGATGCCCCTTTTTTTCCTCTTGTCTGATTGCTCTGACTGGGGCTTCCAGTACTATGTTGAATAGAAGTGGTGAAAGTGGGCCTCTTTATCTTGTTCCAGTTCTCAGGGGGAATGCTTTCAACTTTTCCCTGTTCAGTATAATGTTGGCTGTGGGTTTGTCATAGATGGCTTTTATTACCTTGAGGTGTGTCCCTCTATGCTGATTTTGCTGAGGGTTTTAATCATAAAGGGATGCTTTTTTTTTTTTTTTTTTTTTTTTTTTTTTTTTGAGACGGAGTCTCGCTCTGCCGCCCAGGCTGGAGTGCAGTGGCCGGATCTCAGCTCACTGCAAGCTCCGCCTCCCGGGTTCACGCCATGCTCCTGCCTCAGCCTCCCAAGTAGCTGGGACTACAGGCGCCCGCCACCGCGCCCGGCTAGTTTTTTGTATTTTTTAGTAGAGACGGGGTTTCACCGTGTTAGCCAGGATGGTCTCGATCTCCTGACCTCGTGATCCACCCGTCTCGGCCTCCCAAAGTGCTGGGATTACAGGCTTGAGCCACCGCGCCCGGCCAAGGGATGCTTTTTCTATGTCTATTGAGATGATGATGTGATTCTTGTTTTTAATTCTGTTTGTGTGGTGTATCACATTTTATTGACTTGCATATGTTAAACCACCCCTGCATCGCTGGTGTGAAATGCACTTGATCATGGTGGATTATCTTTTTGATGTGTTGTTAGTTTCAGTTCACTAGTATTTTGTTGAGGATTTTTAATCTATGTTCATCAGGGATATTGGCCTGTAGTTTTCTTTTTTTGTTATGTCCTTCCCTGGTTTTGGTATTAGGGTGATACTGGCTTCATATAATTATTTAAGGAAGATTCCCTCTTTCTCCATATTTTGAAATAGTGTCAATAGGATTGGTACCAATTCTTCGTTGAATGTCTGACAGAATTCAGCTGTGAATCTGTCTGGTCCTGGACTTTTTTTTTGTTGCCAACTTTTAAATTGCCATTTCAGGCCGGGCGCGGTGGCTCACGCCTGTAATCCCAGCACTTTGGGAGGCCAAGGCGGGCGGATCACGAGGTCAGGAGATCGAGACCATCCTGGCTAACACGGTGAAACCCCGTCTCTACTAAAAATGCAAAAAATTAGCCGGGCGAGGCGGCGGGCGCCTGTAGTCCCAGCTACTCGGGAGGCTGAGGCAGGAGAATGGCGTGAACCCGGGAGGCGGAGCTTGCAGTGAGCCGAGATCGCGCCACTGCACTCCAGCCCGGGCGACAGAGCGAGACTCCGTCTCAAAAAAAAAAAAAAAAAAAAAAAAAAAAAAAAAAAAAAAAAAAAATTGCCATTTCAATCTCACTTCTTGTTATTGTTCTGTTCAGACTTTCTATATCTTCCTGGTATAATCTAGGAGGGTTGTATATTTCCAGGAATTTATCCACATCCTCTACGTTTTCTAGTTTATGCATGCAAAGGTGTTCACAGTGGCCTTGAATAATCTTTTGTATTTCTGTAGTATCAGTTGTAATATCTCCCATTTCATTTCTAATTGAGCTTAGTTGGATCTTCACACTTCTTTTCTTGGTTAATCTCACTAATGGTCTATCAATTTTATTTATCTTTCCAAAGAGCCAGCTTTTTGTTTCATTTATCTTTTGTGGTTTTTGTTTGTTTGTTTGTTTCTATTTCATTTACTTCTGCTCATAATTTAGTTCTGCTTCATAATTTATTTTCTTCTGCTGGGTTTGGGTTTGGATTGCTCTTGTTTCTTCAGTTCTATAAGGTATGACTTTAGATTGTCTATTTGTGCTCTTTCAGACTTTTTGATGTAGGCATTTAATGCTGTGAACCTTCCTCTTAGCACTGCTCTTGCTGTGTCCCAGAGGTTTTGATAGGTTGTACCACTGTTATCGTTCAGTTCAAAGAATTTTTAAATTTCCATCTTGATTTAATTGTTGACCCAACGATCATTCAGGAGCAGGTTATTTAATTTCAATGTCTTTGTACAGTTTTGATGGTTCCTTTTGGAATTGATTTCCAATTTTATTCCATTGTGATCTGAGAGAGTGCTCGATATAATTTTGATTTTCTTAAATGTACTGAGACTTGTTTTGTGGCCCATCATATGGTCTATCTTGGAGAATGTTCCATATGCTGATGAGAAGAATGTTCTGCAGTTGTTGAGTAGAATGTTCTGTAAATATCTGTTGAGTCCATTTGTTCTAGGGTATAGTTTAAGTTCATTGTTCCTTTGTTGATTTTCTGTCTTGATGACCTGTCTAGTGCTGTCAGTGGAGTATTAAAGTCCCCTACTATTACTGTGTTGTTGTCTATCTCATTTCTTAGGTCTAGTAGTAATTGTTTTACAAATTTCAGAGCTCTAATGTTAAGTGCATATATGTTTAGAATTGTGATATTTTTGTTTTGGACTAGTCCTTTTATCATTATATAATGTCTCTCTTTGTCTTTTTTAAACTGCTGTTGCTTTAAAGTTTGTTTTGTCTGATATGAGAATAGCTACTCATGCTTCCTTTTGGTGTCCATTTACATGGAATGTCTTTTTCCACCCCTTTATCTTAAGTGTATGTGAGTCCTTATGCATTAGGTGAGTTTCCTGAAGACAGCAGAAACTTGTTGGTGAATTCTTATCCGTTCTGCAATTCTGTATCTTTTAAGTGGGGCACTTACATTCAATGTTGGTATTGAGATATGAGGTACTGTTCTATTCATCATGCTATTTGTTGCCTGAATACCTTGGTTTTGTTTTTTGCTTTTTTTCATTTTGTTATTGTTATATAGGTCCTGTGAGATTTATGCTTTAAGGAGGTTCTATTTTGGTGTATTTCAAGGATTTGTTTCAAGATCTAGAGCTCCTTTTAGCAGTTCTTGTAGTGCTAACTTGGTAGTGGCAAATTCTTTCAGCATTTGTTTGCCTCGAAAAGACTGTATATTTCCTTCATTTATGAAGCTTAGTTTTGCTGGATACAAAATTCTTGGCCAATAATTGTTTTCTTTAGGGGGCTAAAGAATAGGACCCCAGTCCCTTCTAGCTTGCAAGGTTTCTGCTGAGAAATCTGCTGTTAATCTGATAGGTTTTCCTTTATAGGTTACCTGATGCTTTTGCCTCATGGCTCTCAAGATTCTTTCCTTCGTCTTAACTTTAGATAACCTGATGACTATGTGCCTAGGTGATGATCTTTTTGTCATGAATTTCCCAGGTGTTCTTTGAGTTTCTTGTATTTGGATGTCTAGGTCTCTAGCAAGGCCAAGGAAGTTTTCCTCAATTATTCCCTCAAAAATATTTCCCAACTTTTAAATTTTATTTCTCTTCTTCCTCAGGAATACCAGTTATTCTTAGGTTTGGATGTTTAACATAGTCCCAAACTTCTTGGAGGCTTTGTTCTTTTTTTATTATTCTTTTTTCTTTGTCTTTAATGGATTGGATTAACTCAAAAGCCTTGTCTTTGAGCTCTGAAGTTCTTTCTTCTGCTTGCTCAATGCTACTCCTGAGACTTTCCAGTGTATTTTGCACTTATCTAAGTGTCTCCTTGATTTCCAGAAGTTGTGATTGTTTTTTATTTATGCTATCTATTTCACTGAATAATTTTCCTTTCATGTACGATATCATCTTTTTAAAAAATTTCTTTAAGTAGGGCTTCACCTTTCTCTGGTGCCTCCTTGATTAGCTTAATATCAATCTTCTGAATTCTTTTTTCTGGTAATTCAGAGATTTCATCTTGCTTTGGATCCATTGCTGGTGAGCGGGTATGATCTTTTAGGGGTGTTAAAGAACCTTGTTTTGTCATAGTACCAGAATTGTTTTCCTGGTTCCTTCTCATTTGGGTAGACTATGTTAGAGGGAAGATATGGGATTCAAGGGCTGCTGTTCAGATTCTTTTGTCCCACAGGGCACTCTCGTGATGTAGTGTTCTCCCCCTTCTCCTAGGAGTGGTATAAACCAAACTATAGTGATCGTTTTTTATCTTCTGGGTCTAGCCACCCAGCAGAGCTATGAGCTAGTACTGGGGAATGTCTGCAAAGAGTCCTGTGATGTGATCCGTCTTTAGGTCTTGCAGCTGTGGATACCAGCACTTGCTCTGGTGGAGGTAGCAGGGGGGTGAAGTGGACTCTGTGAGGGTCCTTGGTTCTGTTTTTGTTTAGTGCACTAGTTTTGTGTTGGTTGGCCTCCAGCCAGGAGGTGGCACTTTCAAGAGCACATCAGCTATGAGCCTATAAGGAGGATTCAAACTTGCCCTAGGGACACCTGGTTAAGTATTCAGGTTTCTTGGGCAATGGGTAAGGCAATAGAGCTCCCAAGAGATTATGACCTTTGTCTTCAGCTACCAGGGTGGGTAGAGAAAGACCACCAGATGGAGGCAGAGATAGGTATGTCTTAGCTCAGCCCTTCCTTGGGCAGGGCCTGCTGTGGCTGCTGTGGGGGATGGGGGTGTGGTTCCCAGTCCAAAGGGAGTTATATTCCCAGGGGGATTATGGCTGCCTCTGCTGAGTCATACAAGTCACCAGGGAAGTGGAGGAAAGCCAGCAGTCACAGGCTTCACCCCGCTCATACACAGCCCAGAGTCCGAAAGTCTGATCTCACTCCCACCATGCTCCCCGTCAACAGCACCGAGTCTATTTCTAGGTAGCTGGTAACCAGGGCTGAGAACTTGCCCCAGACCATGAAGGCTCTCCACTAAGAAAGCAAGCAAACTCAGTTTTTCAGCATTTCAGGGAACCTGCAGCAGTGACCCATTTCCTTCAGAGGGTCTTTGGATTCTCTTGGCTGTTCTGGTATGTTCCTGCAGTGGTTCTTGGAGCAAAAGTTCACAATGTGAGTCTTCACACACTGCTCTGTCCAAGCGGGAGTGCAAGCTAGATGCCTCCTATCTGCCATCTTGCCTTATCTCTGTATTTATATTTTATATGTAACATTTTAATCTGTGTGGATTTTACTTTTGTATTTTTGTATGTGAATAATTAACCAATTATCCTAACACAACATTTCACAAACTTTGTTTCAAGGTGTTTTTGTTCAGGGAGATGCAAATTGATGCTATGAAAAATGGATCCTAAGATCAAGTAATTTTGAATAGACTTGCATACTATGAGGCCTCTTTTAGGAATTAATGATAACCACTAATGGTCTAATAAGGAATAACAAACTCCAATTACCTTTGACTTAGAGATTTACAAATGTATTTAAGCATGAAACACTCTTTGCAATGCAACTAGTAAATGCAAGTATGTATTGCATGCCTGCTAAATAGGGATTTAAAGGTAAGATATAGTAGCCCTTATCCTCAAAGCTGACAACCAAAAGGGAATTATAGTCTAATAAGGACCATTTTAGAGGCAGAATATGATACTTCCCAAGAGAGTGAACAAAATCTTTAGGGCTTGTCAATTAAATATATCTAAGGGTGAGGAAAAGGGAAAAGTCAGACGAGTCTCGGTGATTTGTAGACAGAACCATGTTGTGTCTGAATGTGTTCAGCTTGCACTGAAAGCACAACACTTGAATGGAGGCAATGAAAAATCTAGAACAAAATTCAGGTGAGAAGAGCAGAGATATAGATTTGGAAGAAAACAGCATAGAGGAGATAGATAAAGGCCTCAAAGTAAATGAATACCATGAGACATGTCTTAGCATGGGCTGCTATTACAAGATACCATAGATTGGGTGGCTTAAATAACAAATAAAATAACAAATTCATTTTTCAGTTTTGGAGGTTGGGAAGTCCAAGATCAAAGTACACCAGATTCTGTTCTTGGTAAGAGCCTCCTTCCTGTCCTACAATTTCACTGTGTGCTCATATGACCTCTTTTTTGTGTGTGCTCATGTGGAGCGAAAGAAAGCTTTAATGTCTCCTCCTCTTCTTATTAGAGGACTAATCCCATCATGGGGGATCCACCCTCATGACCTCACCTAAACCTAATTAACTCCCAAAGACCCCACCCCCATACACCATTACACTGGAGATTAGGACTTCAACATATGAATTTTAGGGGAGGAGAGGAGAGGGAGGAAACAAACATTCAGTCCATAATGAGAGAGATGAGCTGAGAGCCACAACTTGAGCCCTGGGATGTGGCCACATTGAGGAAGATGTAAGAAGAAGAGTTAGGGAAAGAAAAAAATATGGCAGCGTCAGAGAGGAAGGAGAAGAGTCTTAAATAGATTTAGAAGTCCTTGGGATATGTTTGTTTTACAGAATCATTCTGAGATATTTTATTAAAAATTAATTGGCAATTTCCTGGATAAAAAGCTTAGGACAGAGGGTCAAGTGACTTGGTCAGGGGACCATCATGAATCAGCAACTACATATCAGTTCACCACGTATTAAATGCAACTGAAAAGCAGAGCTGAGAAAGGAGAGAAAACTGAAATTCTACCAATTAAGCAACAAGGACGACATCATTTCAAAATGCAAAGAGTTCAAAATACATGGTTGTAATTTTGAAATCATCATGACTATACACAAAATTGGCCTTTCAGCTTTGGTGTGGCTCCAGGGCCCAGCTCCTAACCACTGTGCTAGAGACCTCCTTCTGCTTTGGGGAGGCAGAAGAAAACAGACTAGTTGCAGGAAGATGGGTAGTGCTTGTTATTGCATGAACTGGGGCTATCTGAAGCTAATGGCCAACTTTCTAGTTTTGAAGGGGGTGAGTGGACAGCAGAGTTTGCTAATAATGAGTAAGACCACAAGAACCTTCTGAAAGAGTTGGCTGAGTCACAGACTCTTAGGGTTTGTTTGAAATGTTTAATAAACTATAGGTGGAAGATCCCAAGTTCTGATGTGGGGATCAAGTATTCAGTTGGATCACAAATCCCTTCTTCTGCTTACAATTTTTCTTATGGCTTACATAAGGGCACCTTCTCTGGTTTGTCTCCTTTCTCTTTGATTGCTTGTTCTTTGATTCTTCATTCTTCTCTCATTCCTTAAATTCCATGTTTATGGACATGGCTCCCTAATTCCAAGTCTTTTACGTATAAAATCAGTTTCTTAAACTATTTTGGAAGATGTTTTCATGTTATCACATCTCCATTCATATTTCTTATTTCACTATAAACAAAACCAACCTCCTTAGCCCTCCACTCCCAGGTATCACCACCTGTAGAAGTGTTCCAGAGTTAGTGGGGGCTCAGAGCAGTGCCAGTGTGGAGAGGTGTTGCTGTTACTGGCAGAGACTAGGTAGAGGTAGCATTCAGTTAAGCTACCATGTTCACTCTCAGCCTCCTCTATTCAGACCCTGGATTATTATTAGTGCCTCTAAAGATGGTTCACTGCTACAGTGTGCTTGTTTGTTCCCTCAAACCCCGTGTTTAAATTTGATTCCCAATATTGGAGGTAGGGCCTAATGGGAGGTGTTTGGGCCATGGGGGTGGATCTCTCATGGACAGATTAATCCCTACCCTGGCTATGGGGGGAGGGGAAATGAATGAGTTTCTACTTTATTAGTTTCTGTGAAAACTGATTGTTAAAAGGAGCCTGGCACTTCCTTCTCTTTCTCTTGCTTCTGCTCTCACCATGTGATCTCTGCATATGCCAGCTGCACTTCACCTTCTGCCATGAGTGGAAGCTGCCTGAAGCCCTCACCAGAAGCAGATTCTGGCACCAGCTTCTTGTACAGCCTGTAGAACCGTGAGACACATAAACCTCTTTTCTTTATAAATTACCCAGCCTCAGATACTCCTTTATAGCGACATAAATGGACTGAGATAGTCCACCATATATCACTGGTTTAAATTTTGAGATAGGTCCTCAACACTGATAAAGGAATCACTAACATTATAGTTAACACACACTGATTGCTTACTATGTGCTAATCGTTGTTCTAAGTACTTTATATTAATTCATTGATTTAATCATTATTAACTCTTTAAAGATGAGAAGGGTGGCTGGCAAGATGGCCGAATAGGAACAGCTCCAGTCTGCAGCTCCCAAGATCAATGCA
Source organism: Macaca thibetana thibetana (assembly GCF_024542745.1). Lineage (NCBI taxonomy): Eukaryota > Metazoa > Chordata > Mammalia > Primates > Cercopithecidae > Macaca > Macaca thibetana. The sequence continues at coordinate 55,342,797 of NC_065584.1, read as the reverse complement.
GAAGGTGGGTGATTTCTGCATTTCCAACTGGGGTACCTAGCTCATCTCATTGGGACTGCAGCCCACGGAAGGCGAGCAGAAGCAGGGTGGGGCATCACCTCACCCGGGAAGTGCAAGGGGTTGGGGAACTCCCTTCCCTACCCAAAGGAAGCCATGAGGGACTGTGCCATGAGGAATGGTGCACTCCGGCCCAGATACTACACTTTTCCCCTGGTCTTTGCAACCCACAGACCAAGAGATTCCCTCGGGTGCCTACACCACCAGGGCCCTGGTTTTTAAGCACAAAACTGGGCAGCCATTTGGGCAGACACCGAGCTAGCTGGAGGAGTTTTGTTGTTTGTTTGTTTGTTTTCATACTCCAGTGACGCCTGGAATGCCAGTGAGACAGAACGATTCATTCTCCTGGAAAGGGGGCTGAAGCCAGGAAGTCAAGTGGTCTAGCTCAGTGGATCCCACCCCCACGGAACTGAGCAAGCTAAGATCCACTGACTTAAAATTCTCGCTCCCAGAACAGCAGTCTGAAGTCAACATGGGACACTCGAGCTTGGTGGGGTGAGGGGCATCTGCCATTACTGAGGCTTGAGTAGGTGGTTTTCCCCTCACAGTATAAACAAAGCCTCTGGGAAGTTCGAACTGGGCAGACCCCACCGCAGTGCCACAAAGGCACTGTAGCCAGACTGCCCTCTAGATGCCTCCTCTCTGGGCAGGGCATCTCTGAAAGAAAGGCAGCAGCCCCAGTCAGGGGCTTATAGAGAAAACTCCCATCTCCCTGGGACAGAGCACCTGGGGGAAAGGGCGGCTGTGGGCACAACTGCAGCTGACTTAAATGTTCTGCCTGCCAGCTCTGAAGAGAGCAGTGGATCTTTCAGCATAGTGCTGAAGCTCTGCTAAGGGACAGACTGCCTCCTCAAGTGGGTCCCTGACCCCCATGACTCCTGACTGGGAGACACCTCCCAGAAGGGGTTGACAGACACCTCATACAGGAGAGCTCCAGCTGGCATCTGGTGGGTGCCCCTCTGGGATGAAGCTTCCAGAGGAAGGGACAGGCAGCAATCGTTGCTGTTCTACAGCCTCTGCTAGTGATACCCAGGCAAACAGCGTCTGGAGTGGACCTCCAGCAATCTCCAGCAGACCTGCAGCAGAGGGGCCTGTTAGAAGGAAAACTAACAAACAGAAAGGAATAGCATCAATACAACTAAAAGGATGTCCACACAGAAACTCCATCTGAAGGTCACCAACATCAAAGACCAAAGGTAGATAAAACCACAAAGATGAGGAAAAAACAGCACAAAAAACCTGAAAATTCCAAAAACCAGAATGCCTCTTCTCCTCCAAAGTATCACAACTCCTCGCCAGCAAGGGAACAAAATGGATGGAGAATGACTTTTATGAATTGACAGTAGGCTTCAGAAGGTGGGTAATAACAAACCCCTCTGAGCTAAAGGGGCATGTTCTAACCCAATGCAATGAAGCTAAGAACCTTGATAAAAGGTTAGAGGAATTGCTAACTAGAATAGCCAGTTAAAGGTGAACATAAATGACCTGATGGAGCTGAAAAACACAGCACAAAAACTTTGTGAAGCATACACAAGTATCAATAGCCAAATCGATCAAGCAGAAGAAAGGATATCAGAGATTGAAGATCAACTTAATGAAATAAAGCATGAAGAAAAGATTAGAGAAAACAAGAATAAAAAGGAATGAACAAAGCCTCCAAGAAACATGGGACTATGTGAAAAGACCAAACCTACGTTTGATTGGTGTACCTGAAAGTGACGGGAAGAATGGAACAAAGTTGGAAAACACTCTTCAGGATATTATCCAGGAGAACTTCCCTAACCTAGCAAGACAGGTCCATATTCAAATTCAGGAAATATAGAGAACACCACAAAGATATTCCTCAAGAAGAGCAACCCCAAGACACACAATTGTCAGATTCACCAAGGTGGACATGAAGGGAAAAAAAATGTTAAGGGCAGCCAGAGAGAAAAAGCAGGTTACCCACAAAGGGAAGCCCATCAGGCTAACAGTGGATCTCTCTGCAGAAACCCTACAAGCCAGAAGACAAAGACAGTGGCAGCCAATATTCAACATTCTTAACGAAAGGAATTTTTGACCTAGAATTTCATATCCAGCCAAACTAAGCTTCATAAGCAAAGGAGAAATAAAATCCTTTACAGACAAGCAAATGCTGAGAGATTTTGTCACCACCAGGCCTGACTTACAAGAGTTCCTGAAGGAAGCACTACATATGGAAAGGAAAAACCAGTACCAGCCACTGCAAAAACATACCAAATTGTAAAGACCATCAACACTATGAAGAAACTGCATCAACTAGTGGGCAAAATAACCAGCTAGCATCATAATGACAAGATCAAATTCACACATAACAATATTAACCTTAAATGTAAATAGGCTAAATGCCCCAGTTAAAAAAAAACACAGACTGGCAAATTTGGCAAATTGGATAGTCAAGACCCATTGGTGTGCTGTATTCAGGAGACCCATCTCACATGCAGAGACACACGTAGGCTCAAAATAAAGGGATGAAGTAATATTTAGCAAGCAAATGGAAAGCTAAAAAAAGCAGGGGTTGTAATCCTAGTCTTTGATGAAACAGACTTTAAACCAACAAAGATCAAAACAGGCAAAGAAGGGCAGTACATCATGGTAAAGGGGTCAATGCAACAAGAAGAGCTAACTCTCCTAAATATAGATGCAACCAATACAGGAGCACCCAGATTCAGAAAGCAAGTTCTTAGAGACTCACAAACAGACTTACACTCCTACACAATAATAGTGGGAGACTTTAGCACATATTGGACAGATCAACAAGACAGAAAATTAACAAGGATATCCAGGACTTGAACTCAGTTGTGCACCAAGTAGACCTAATAGACATCTAGAGAACTCTCCACCCCAAGTCAACAGAACATACATTCTTCTCAGCACCACATTACACTTATTCTAAAATTGACCACATAATTAGAAGTAGAACACTCCTCAGCAAATGCAAAAGAACAGAAATCATAACAGTCTCTCAGACCACAGTGCCATCAAATTAGAACTCAGGATTAAGAAACTCACTCAAAACTGCACAACTACATCGAAACTGAACAACCTGCTCCTGAATGACTACTGAGTAAATAACAAAATTGAGGCAGAAATAAATAAGTTCTTTAAAACCAATAAGAACAAAGACACAAGGTACCAGAACCTCTGGGACAGCTAAAGCAGTGTTTAGAGGCAAATTTATAGCACTAAATGCCCATAGGAGAAAGCAGGAAAGATCTAAAATTGACACCCTAACATCACAATTAAAATAACTAGAGAAGCAAGAGCAAACAAATTCAAAAGCTAGCAAAAGAAAAGAAATAACTAAGATCAGAGCAGAACTGAAGGAGATAAAGACATGAAAAACCTTCAAAAAAATCAATGAATCCAGGAGCTGGGTTTTTGAAAAGATTAACAAAATAGATAGAATGCTAGCCAGACTAATGAAGAAAAGAGAGAAGACTCAAATAGACACAATAAAAAATGATAAAGGGGATATCACGACTGATACCACAGAAATACAAACTACCATCAGAGAATACTATAAACACCTCTACACAAATAAACTAGAAAATCTAGAAGAAATGGATAAATTCCTGGACCCATACACCCTCCCAAGACTACACCAGGAAGAAGTTGAATCCCTGAATAGACCAATAACAAATTCTGAAACTGAGGCAGTAATTAATAGCCTACCAATCAGAAAAAGCCCAGGACCAGATGGATTCATAGTCAAATTCTATCAGAGGCACAAAGAGGAGCTGGTACCATTCCTTGAAACTATTCCAAACAATAGAAAAAGAGGGACTCGTCCCTAACTCATTTCATGATCCTGATACCAAAACCTGGCAGAGACACAACAAAAAAGGAAAATTTCAGGACAATATCCCTGGTGAACATCAATGCAAAAATACTCAATAAAATACTGGCAAACCGAATCCAGTAGCACATCAAAAAGCTTATCCACCACAATCAAGTCAGCTTCATCCCTGGGATGCAAGGCTGGTTCAACATATGCAAATCAATAAACCTAATCCATCACATAAACAGAACCAATGACAAAAACCACATGATTATCTCAATAGATGCAGAAAAGACCTTTGATAAAATTCAACACCCCTTCATGCTAAAAACTCCCAATAAACTAGGTATTGATGGAACGTATCTGAAAATAATAAGAGCTATTTATGGCAAATCCACAACCAATATCATACTGAATGGGCAAAACCTGGAAATATTCCCTTTGAAAACTGGTACAAGACAAGGATGTCCTCTCTCACCACTCCTATTCAACATAGTATCGGAAGTTCTGGCCAGGGCAATCAGGCAAGAGAAAGAAATAAAGGGTATTCAAATGGGAAGAGAGGAAGTCAAATTGTCTCTGTTTGCAAATGATATAATTCTATATTTAGAAAACCCCATTATCTCAGCCCAAAATCGCCTTAAGCTGATAAGCAACTTCAGCAAAGTCTCAGGATACAAAATCAATGTGCAAAAATCAAAAGCATTCCTATACACCAATAATAGACAAACAGAGAGCCCAATCATGAATGAACTCCCATTCACAATTGCTACTAAGAGAATAAAATACCTAGGAATACAACTTACAGGGGATGTGAAGGACCTCTTCTAGGAGAACTACAAACCACTGCTCAATGAAACAAAAGAGGGCACAAACAAATGTAAGAACATTCCATGCTCATGGATAGGAAGAATAAATATTGTGAAAATGGTCATACTGCCCAAAGTAATGTATAGATTCAATGCTATCCCCATCAAGCTACCACTGACTTTCTTCCCAGAATTAGAAAAAACTACTTTAAATTTCATATGGAACCAAAGAAGAGCCTGCATAGCCAAGACAATCCTAAGCAAAAAGAACACAGCTGGAGGCATCACGCTACCTAACTTCAAACAATACTACAGGGTTACAGTAACCAAAACAGCATGGTACTGGTACCAAAACAGATATATAGACCAATAGAACAGGACAGAGGCCTCAGAAATAACACCACACATCCAAAACCATCTGATCTTTGACAAACCTGACAAAAACAAGCAATGGGGAAAGGATTCCCTATTTAATAAATAGTGTTGGGAAAACTGGCTCGCCATATGCAGAAAACTGAAACTGGACCCCTTCCTTACACCTTATACAAAAATTAACTCAAGATGGATTAGACTTAAACATAAGACCTAATACTGTAAAAACCCTGGAAGAAAACCTAGGCAATACCATTCAGAACATAGTCATGGGCAAAGACTTCATGACTAAAACACCAAAAGCAATGGCAAATTGACAAATGGGATCTAATTAAAGAGCTTCTGCACAGCAAAAGAAACTATCATCAGAGTGAACAGGCACCCTACAGAATGGGAGAAAAGTTTTGCAATCTACCCATCTGACAAAGGGCTAATATCCAGAATCTACAAAGAACTTAAACAAATTTACAAGAAAAAAATAATAATAACCCCATCAAAAAGCAGGCAAAGGATATGAACAGACATTTCTCAAAAGAAGACATTTATGTGGCCAACAAACATATGAAAAAAACCTCATCATCACTGGTCATTAGAAAAATGCAAACCAAAACCACAGTGAGATACCATCTCACACCAGTTAGAATGGCAATCATTAAAATGTCAGGAAACAACAGATGCTGGAGAGGACGTGGAGAAATAGGAATGCTTTTACACTGTTGGTGGGAGTGTAAATTAGTTCAACCATTGTGGAAGACAGTGTGGCTATTCCTCAAGGGTCTAGAACCAGAAATACCATTTGATCCAGCAATCCCATTACTGGCTATATACCCAAGGGATTATAAATCATGCTACTATAAAGACACATGCACCCATATGTTTATTGCAGCACTGTTCACAATAGCAAAGACTTGGAACCAACCCAAATCCCCATCAATGACAGACTGGATAAAGAAAATGTGGCACATATTCACCATGGAATACTTACTCTGCAGCCATAAAAAGGAATGAGAGCATGTCTTTTGCAGGGACATGGGTGAAGCTGGAAACCACCATTTTCAGCAAACTAACACAGGAACAGAAAACCAAACACCGCATGTTCTCACTCATAAGTGAGAGTTGAACAATGAGAACAATGTAATCCCAGCTACTCAGGAGGCTGAGGCAGAAGAATCACTTGAACCTGGGAGGCGGAGGTTGCAGTGAGCTGAGATCGCGCCATTGCACTCCAGCCTGGGCAACAGAGCAAGACTGGGGCCTGTAGGAGTATAGGGGGACTAGCGGAGGGATAGCATTAGGCGAAATACTTAATATAGATAAGGGGTTGATGGGTGCAGCAAATCATCATGGCATGTGTATAACTATGTAACAAAACTGCATGTTCTGCACATGCATCCCAGAACTTAAAGTATAATAATTTAAAAACAATAATAAAAATAAAAAGTCTTTAAAACAAAAAAAATAAAATAAAGATGAGAAAACTAAGGCACAAAGAGGTTAAATAACTTACCCAACTGGTAAGTGTAGGAGCCAGGATTGTGCCCCAGCAGTGATAAATTTTTCCCCTCCTAGTTCAATTCTGTACATCCTGGGGATTATGCACAGCCTACCTAGGCAACTACAATAGAGATGGCAATAGCCTTGATTGCTCTGCAATGTTCTGAAGAAGAAGAAGAACAAGAAGAAGAAGAAAGAGAAGGAGAAGGAGAGGAGGGAGAAGGAGGAGGAGGGGGGAGGGAGAGGGGAGAGGGACATGGAGAGGGAAAAGGGCGGGGAGGGGGAGGGGGAGGAGGAGGGAAGAAGGGAAAGAAGAAGAGGAAAGAAGAGGGAGAAGAAGGAGGAGGAGGAGAAAAAGAAAGAAGAACGAAGAACCACAACAACAACCACAACCTAAAGGAATAGGGGTGATTCAAGAAGTAAGCTGGCTAAAGAAATTACACATAATTCACAGTGCAAGTGCTGTGGTGAAAGGTGGGTAAGGTATGCTTTTAAAGGCTAAAATTATCTCTGCCTTTTATTTTTCATTATAGAACCTACAGTTATATATAACAGTTAACTCCTTGAGAGGAAGAAAATATTCCAAATTGCTGAACTGATTTTTTTTTTTTACACTGCCTATAACCCTCTCCAATGAAGTTGGAAACTCCCTTACTTAGGTCAAGGAGATGGTGTTTGGTTTTATTTTAAATTGTGGTAAAAGAGACATCACCATTACATGCATTTACCATTACATGCATTTTTTACTGTACGGTTTGGTGGCATGACATATGTTCACATCATTGTTGCACTCACTCTTGTAGTCTGATTTTTAAGACAAGCCTGGACCACAACCTAGAGTCACAATTTGTCAAATAACAGCCACTTTGTTCCTCACAAGGAGTTAGACCCAAGCTGTCTAACTCCTAATATAGTACAAAAACAAGTCTGGATGGAGAGAAGAGGAATACAGTGGTAAGAGGCAAATAGTTCAGGCAGTATTAAGAAATGGAGTTGAGTTCTGACCAGTCTGACCAACATGGTGAAACCCCATCTCTACCAAAAATACAAAAAATAGCTGGGCCTGGTGGTGCATGCCTGTAATCCCAGCTACTCAGGAGGTTGAGGCAGAAGAATCACTTGAACCTGGGAGGCGGAGGTTGCGGTGAGCTGAGATCGCGCCATTGCACTCCAGCCTGGGCAACAGAGCAAGACTCCATCAAAAAAAAAAAAAAAAGCAAAAGAAAGGAAAGAAGGAAGGAAGGGAGGGAGAGAGGGAAAGAAATGGAGTTGGGTGCAAAGCAAAGAGACAGATACGTAAAGTTAGTGTGAGGCACGGAAACAAAGAAGACTTCCAAATGGCAGCAAATGACTCTGGTGCCATCCTACCTCCCTAAACTGCCGTCCTTCTTGCTTCCTGCTAAACCCTCCTGGAATGCCCTTTCTCTCTAATATCCTACTCCACACCTTCTCTAGCCCAGGAAAACTTGCTCTAATCCTCACTGCATTCATTCATGACCACCCACCACATCTGCAGGTATTTCACTTCTTATTGAAATACATAATGTTAACATCGCACTGCTTTAGATTGTTGTTTAGCCCTTTCATGTGCTTCTGACTTGTTCCTCAAAATTAGCGAAGGCTCCCCCAAGTCAAGGACCATGTCTTAGGTATGATGCTTCATTAGTCCCACTTCCCATCCACCACCATCCCTCATAAAGCTGACCACATAATAGGCATTCAATGAATACTTGTTGACTCAAATCCCATTATTCTGGAAAACCCTCTAAGTGACCTTTGCATGAGTAAGTTCTCAATCTTTAACTTTCTATTTTTATGTGGCATGCTATGGAGATCCATTGTTTGAAATTGCTTCCAGAATTTCTGTTTACTAAGTATGGTTTGAGTTATTTTGTGCAGGCAAAAAAAAGAAAAAAAAAAATGCCTGTTAGTTGCCGGAAAACATTTTTTATAACATTGTTATTGGCAACTCATGCTGACATGGAACTAGTTCTTTATTTTGACTGAACTTTGAACACAGATTCACATCCTCTAAGTTTCTTTTGGAGACAACTTTACTCTCATAATAATTTCCTAAGATTGCCAGCTAACTCTCTCGATATGAAGCAGAAATGGCCTGTATATAGAAGAATGATCAAGCTAAAAGTCCAAAGTCTGTGTTCATTTTGCTGCCTTTAGTTAAAACGTTCTGCTAGCAGCAAGGCTGTAATAACCAAATGTTCACCATATGCACAAGCCCAAGAAAATCAAACAATTTTCTGTTGTAATTGGGTAATAATATGGCCTACCTTCTGTCTTACCATTTGAGTTTGAATATGAGCAATAGCAAACAAATACCATTTCTCTCAAGGAAGAACAAAGATTTTCAGGTCAGTATTATTCAAGAATGCACAGCACACAACACCCAGAATTCTGTGATACCAATGACTGCCCCATCTTCCCAAGGTCTTTGAAACACCCATCATGGAGGTTTCTTTTCTTTTCTTTTTTCTTTTTTTTTGAGAAACGGTCTGGTTTGTCATACAGGCTGGAGTGCAGCAATGTGATCTTGGCTCACTGCAACCTCCTCTGCCTCCTGGGCTCAAGTCATCCTCCCATCTCAGCGTCTCATGTAGCTGGGACTACAGGGGCACACCACCATGCCTGGCACGTATGTATGTATGTATGTATGTAGAGACAGGGTTCTGCCATGTTGCTCAGGCTGGTCTTGAACTCCTGAGTTCAAATGATCCTCCCACCCAGCCTCCAGGCGTGAGCCACCATGCCCAGCTGGTTTCTTAACGATGATAAATTAGCATATTATAATATTTTAAATGTATTAAACCTCCTTGTATTTAAATTCCATCTTCCAATTAGATTGCAAACTAGACGTGAATAAGACATTGTTTACATTTGTTTGTTTCACTTACGCTTTGAAACCAATAACTTAATAATTGAATTGACTCATGATTAAGTCAACAAAAGTTGAACTGGCTTTTTCCATCAGAGACTACTGATTTTTTTGGTATTCTGCATTCAGAGGATGTTACCATCTTTTATTTATAAATTTAACTTATAAATATTTATCCTTTTTTTAATCAGAGGGTTGCCTGGACTAAAAAGCATGGTTAATACAGAAACCTAGAAGGTGCCAACTTTCTACTGTCTGTTTGATTTTTCAAGTATTTTTTAAAATTTTTGGACTACTCTTTAGCTTTTTTCCCAGGCTGAATCCCATCTCAGATGGCTTTTCTTGAACCAACGCAAGACCAGCTGATAAACGGTACGGTTTACCAATAGGCTAGTACTTCAACTCCATGTTGAATAGCTAAGTCCCTAATGCTCAGCAACACAGGCAGTAGTCTGTAAGACTAATCACATAAAGGAGCTAGGACATCTCCTTATCCCTACCATCCAGATCTTTCATGGACCCTGGGTTCTTCCATCTCCCCAGGGTACTGGTAGCCAGTGGGATTCCATTCCATGCTGTGTACATCAGATAACTGGCTCAGTCCCACTCCCCACCTCTCTTTTCTTTTTTATTGTCTTCTCTTCTCTCCCCTTCGTCCCCTCACCAGCCTTTCCTTAAGAACCACAGTCCTATGAGACCCCGGGGAGACTATTCTGCTGTCTTCCCCTGCACTGACCTGGGCCTTTGCCTCACACTCCTGCTAGCTCTTCCTTCCCACCAACCCCACAGATGCTTCCTGAAGCCCCTGCGCCCTCCCTTCCCGCCCAGCCCACACCAGGAAGTCCCGTGCCCCATCCTTCCCAATCCGGGGAACATGTGAAAGTCAGGCCAGTGTAAGTGAGGGTTTGGGAGTGAGAGGCAGGGAGGGGGCACTTTTATTTCTGGGGTTGTGAGAAAATAAGTTCCTGTAATCCCAAGTTAGAATCTGGAACAAACATCAACAAAGTAATAAGGAACGATTTGTTTCTCTAGTGCTGAGAGTATTATTCTATGGCCATATTCAATGATGTTGTGAAGACTGGCCTGGAAAACTAAACCACCTCTTGATTTAAAAAAAAAAAAAAAGTATCTGGGGTGTGGGCTGCATTTTGAGCTCCACTAACCTGCAGTCTAACCCAAGATTCTCTCCATCCCCTTCCTCAATTCCACTACTACTTTCCCTGATTAAGCCCATTGATTCTCAGAGCTTCAATTCGTACCTCTAAAAAATGAATCAAAACCTAGAATTCAAGTGCAACTCACCCTCTGAGCATCAGACACACACTTCATCTTGGAGATGTGCCCAGGCCAAGCTGTCCCCAAAGTTTCCCAACTCAATTAAGGTGCCCACTGAGCTCCACATCTTCCCCTCGTATCTGCCCATGGCCAGTGCAGAGAGACCTATGAAAATATTTAAAAGGCACTCCCCTGGGGGCAGTGGGGAGATATGAAAAATGAACTATGAAATGTGCCTGCCCCTTCCTTCGGGAAACTAGGAGCACAGCTTCCCAGGTCACAGGCTCCCGGTCAAGGCGCTGAGCTCCACTATGAGAGCACACGCTGAATTTCAACTCTGGGCTGTCATTCTTGTATAGAAGCTCCTCCTCCCGTCTTCCCTCTTTCTGTCACTATTTTCTCAGTCTCCGGGGTTGAACATCTACCAGTCAGCTTCGAAGGCAGTTCTTCCAGCAAGTCTTCCTGACCCTCGGAGTTAGAATGCGGTGCCCTCAGCGTCCCGTGCCCCACTCCCCCACCTGCTCCCGCCCCCTAGACTTAGCGCACTGCAGTGCAGCCCCCTGTGATTTCCCTGCAAATCACACTAGTGAGAGCTGGGAGTAATGAGAAACTCGGCTGTCTTAGTTATACGGCTTTTACGGCAATTCCCTTATTTCATTTTATATGTATGGTTTAGGCAGTTGGGCAAGTGTGTTAGTCCGTTTTCACGCTGCTGATAGAGCCTGAGACTGGGCAATTTACAAAGGAAAGAGGTTTAATTGGACTCACAGTTCCACATGGCTGAGAAGGCCTCACAATCATGGCAGAAGGCAAGGAGGAGCAAGTCATATCTTAAGCGAAGGGGGCAGGCAAAAAGACAGCTTGTGCAGGGAAATTCTCGTTTTTAAAACCATCAGATCTCGTGAGACTTATTCACTATCAAGAGAACAGTACAGGAAAGACCCGCCCCCATAATTAAATCACCTCACACCGGCTTCCTCCCGTGAGGTGTGCGAATTGTGGGAGTTTACAATTCAAGATGAGATTTGGGTGGAGACACAGCCAAACCATATCAGCAAGAAATACTGAATTTCCTGTTTTCTTCAAACCATTTTAGTTTTTATTTCTATTTTATTTATTTATTTTTTATTTTTTTTTTTTTTTTTTGAGACAGAGTCTGGCTCTGTCGCCCAGGCTGGAGTGCAGTGGCGCAATCTCGGCTCACTGCAAACTCCGCCTCCCGGGTTCACGCCATTTTCCTGCCTCAGCCTCCTGAGTAGCTGGGACTACAGGCGCCCGCCACCATGCCCGGCTAATTTTTGTGTGTGTGTATTTTTAGTAGAGAGGAGGTTTCACTGTGTTAGCCAGGATGGTCTCAATCTCCTGACCTTGTGATTCTCCTGCCTCAGCCTCCCAAAGTGCTAGGATTACAGGCATGAGCCACCGCACCCGGCCAAACCATTTTATTTTTATTCCAAATCCCTATCCCACCATAGTGGGATGTAATTCGTTCTCAGTCATCCTTAGCCTTCCCTGCAGGGCCAAGACCCCAGGGACCTGCCTCAGTCACCAGGACACCCCCATGGGATGTGGGTTTTAGCAGCTATGCTGATTCTAGGCTATGTGTGGGGACACTGAAATCTTGGAAAAGTCAAGATTTGAGGTCCCATCACTCCCCAGGGCACTTCCAGGGAGCAAGAGCTCCCACACCATTCCCAGTTTCACCCACCCACCCCCAAGGATGGGAACCGCCACCCCCACCCCACCTCCAGGCTTCCCTCTCCCCTCTCCCTCCAGGACACCCAGCCAACTTCCTCCACGCACTTTGGCTTTTAAAAACCAAAAATCAGAAAAGGAAGTGTCTTACCAGGAACTTCTGCCTTTTGCACGCTCTGAGGCAAGGTCAGAGCCTGTCTCCCTGCTTAAATGCGAGAAGATAAATAATAAAATACAGGAAGAAAAACATAAATTCATATCTCAGAAAATTTCCCCAGCCATGTATCTGTCATCCTTGTCCTCTCGCCTGGCACCCTTGCGGTGAATAATACTCCCTCCCTGCCCCACCAAAGGTGTCCACATGCTAATCCCCACGACCTGTGAATATGCCACCTTACATGGTAAAAGAGATTTTGCAGATGTAATTAAATTGAGAATCTTGATGTGGGGATATGATTCTGGATTAGCCAGGAAGGCTCAGTATAACCACAAAGGTTCTGTTTTTAAGTTTTAATTTGTTCTTTAGATTCACGGGGTACATGTGCAGGCTTATTACAAGGATATATTGTGTGATGCTGCAGTTTGGGCTTCTATTAATTCTGTCACACAGATAATGAACCATAGTACCCAATAGGAAGTTTTTCAGCCCTTTCATCCCTGCCTCCCTCCATCCTTTTGGAGTCGCCAGTATCTGTTGTTCCAGTCTTTATGTCTACGTGTATCCTGAGTTTAGCTCCCAATTCTAAATGAGAACATGCAATATTTGGTTGTCTGTGCATTAATTCACTTAGGATGATGGCCTTCAGCTGCATCCATGCTGCTACAAAGAACATGATTTTATTCTTTTTTATGACTGTACAGTATTCCATGGTGTATATGTCTATATTTTCTTTATCCAATCCACTGTTGATGGGCACCTAGGTTGACTCCATGTCTTTGCTATTGTGAATAGCATTGTGATAAACATGCAAGTGCAGATGTCTTTTGGGTAGAACCATTTGTTTTCCTTTGGGTATATACCCAGTAATGGGATTGCTGGATTGAATGGTAGTTCTATTTTTAGTTCTTTGAAAAATCTCCAAACTGCTTTCCACAGGGAATGAACTAATTTACATTCCTACGAACAGTATATAAGTGTTCCCTTTTATCCACAGCCTTGCCAACATGTTATTTTTTGACTTTTGCATGTTAGCCATTCTGACTGGTGTGAGATGGTATCTTATCGTGGTTCTGATTTGCATTTCTCTGATCATTAGTGATGTTCAGCTTTTTTGCCATATGCTTGTGGACCACGTGTATGTCTTTGAGGAGTGTCTGTTCATGTCCTGTGCTCAGTTTTTAATAAAGTTGGGTTTTTTTCTTATTAAGTTCCTTATAGATTCTGGATATTAGTCCTTTAACAGTGGTTTTTATAAGAGGGAGGCAGGTGGGCCAGAGAGAGGAGCTGTAAAGGTGGAAGCAGAGGCCAGAGAGGGGAGATGCTACACTGCTGACTTTGAACATGGAGGACGAGGCCATGAGCCAAGGAATGCATTCTAGAATCTGGAAAAGTCAAGAAAACAGATTCTTCCTCTAGAGCCTCCAGAAGAATCACAGGCTTGCCAACACTTTGATCTTAGCTCAGTGAGACTGATTTTGTACTTCTGATCTCTGGAACTGTTATGATAACACATCTGCATTGTTTTAAGACACTAAGTTTAGGGTAATTTATTACATCCTATTGAAAACTAATGTGCCACCTGTGGGCAGGGACCTTATGAAGTATCTTGCACAGAGTACTCAAATAAAGTTTATAGAATTGAATTCCCTGCCTCTCATATGTAGAAATTCAGCAACAGCATACTAGACCTAAAATATCGTTTAATTGGCAGGATTTGGGCAGGGTAGTTTTGGGTTTTTCAAATGTATTTTCCAGGTGTTTGCCCTTACTCTTCCCTCTACCATCCAAGTAGTATTGGGGGCTTTGTTTGTACCCAGGTCTTGGGGCATGGGTGATCCAGCCTGAAAGGAAGAAGCACCTTCAGCTCCTGGCTTTTGAGCCCTTGGGGAGACCTCATTCAGTTGTAAGATTTAGGCATTGGGAAGGAAAAAAAGTTTTTAAAATTTTCCAAATATGAATTTCTTTTAAATATCAGGAGCCACAACATGATACCAGATGATACCATGAATCGTAGAACAGAAGAAATGTGTGATTATGTAAGAACAATTCCTACCACAAGGACGGGCATTCCACCAACAGGAAGGCAAGAGAGATTCCTAAATGCTGAGACTGGAGGTCAGCTGCAGTGGGTCTCTGAGAAAGGCCTGTGCCTTGCACTCCCCTGGGCCAGGCATGAAGCCACGGAAAGAATGGAAGAACCCCCAAGTAAGTTTGGGAGATTCCGGAGCCAAAAAGACAGTTGAGACAAAGTGGATGCAGGTCACATGGACTTAAGAGCAGCAGGCTAAGCTGCAGACATGGGCAACAGACACCAGTTCTAGTGTAGTGTTAGGGACCAGACAAATGCCACTCAGCTAGTACATGGGACATTATGTGGCAGCTGTGCCTTGCCCCAGTGCAAAACACTACGGAAGCATCCTCACTATCCTCACCTTCACCCCTCAACAAGGAGGTGAACCCTAGTGTTTGCCTTAGCATTTAGTCCAAAAGAAATTGTTCATCAAGTGATCATAATTAGATAGTAGTAAGTCTTCCAGCACCACTGGCAGAATTTAGTGCTTGAGAGTAAAATAATTTCAGTTATGGAGAGATACAAACAATGACATCTTTTCACATCAAAAATTTGTACCCTGGTAAAAATTTCTACCAACAAATAACTTCTAATACATATGAAATGGAAACTATCATTGGAATGAAACTCAATCTTTGTTATATAAAATTTGTTTTTATTCACTACAGTTCAAAGAAAATAATCCTATTGTATAGCTTCATATTTAAAGCACCATTTTTCTTTCTTAAAAATGTTTTCACGGCTGGGTGCAGTGGCTCATGCCCATAATCCCACCACTTTGGGAGGCCAAGGGGGGCGGATCATGAGGTCAGGAGATCAAGACCATCCTGGCCAACATGGTGAAACTCCGTCTCTATTAAAATACAAAAAATTAGCCGGGCATGGTGGTGGGCGCCTGTAGTCCCAACTACTCAGGAGGCTGAGGCAGGAGAATCGCTTGAACCCGGGAGGTTGCAGTGAGCCAAGATCATGCCATTGCACTCCTGCCTGGCAACAAAGCAAGACTCTGTCTCAAAAAAAAAAAAAAAAATGTTTTTACAGTAGTTCTATATTTTTCTCTTTTATGACAAGGTGAATTTAAATTTTATATATCAATTCTACTTTAAATGTGTACATTTTACAGTAGGAGTCTTTTCCCCTTTTATCAAACATGAGTTGATGATTTAAAGCTCCGTTTTTCATCCCATAGCCTGGAAAAATCTTGATGCGAAAGAGAGATAATCTTAATTCACTCAGGGAAAGACACTCACCATAATTTATTTTTATGACCTATCAGTGCAATGGAGTGGAAAGGTCCCAGGCCCTGGCATCAGCAGACATGGTCTCTAGGATCCCCGTGTTCTAGTGCAGTCTCGGTGGGAGTTCCATAATCTCGCTCATATCTTGTTTCTTCTTCTCCCATTTATAAAATGAGGGTGCTGAAAGAGATGATCTCCAAAGCAGTGCTTTGCACACTTGAATGTATAGATCTTCTTAAAATATAAACTCTGTTTCAGTAGACGGAGGGGGAGGGCCTGACATTCTGCATTGTCACCAGCTCCCAGCTGAAGCTGATAATGCAAATCTTTGGACCACACTTTGAAAAACAAGATTCCAAGGGACAGCCCGTATCTAACCTGTCTTGTGTTTCAGCAGCTCATGTATGCATTCAGAGTCCTGCCATTCTGCACATGTTAAGAATATATTTCGGATAGTTAAAAAAAGACCTGTATTGTTCAGGTTTCAACTTAATTTGTGATTGGGATTACTATTAAGGATTGCAGATCACCATAAACAAATACATAAGCACAGCCCTTTCTTCTCTAGCCTAGTGGTTCTAACCCTAACTGCATATTAGTATCACCTAGGGTGCTTTCAAAAACTACCAGTGCCTGCCCACCCACCCCCGCTTACATACACACCAGAATACAATTTAACTGGTCTGGGGAGGGGCCCCGTCACGGGGTCTTACTCAAAAGCTCTACTTGTGATTTGTGCAGCCAACATAGAGAACCACTGCAGGCCAGTCTCTCCAACTATGAAGGCACTTCAGGTATGGCCAAGTTGGTTTTACTACTACCCACAGCTGTTATCCATTAACTCAGTGCATTCTCATGGAAAGCTTAAATTATACAACACGCATAAACATTTCTCTTATTAACTCAGTAAGAGTTCTCGGCAAGAGAGATGATACAGAGCAACTCCCAGCTTTGTTTGGTCCTTTTTAGACAAAAACAGAAAATTATCAAATTACAATGCACACTGTGGCTGTAAGGAGCACAAAACCTCTAAGGGAGATTTTGTCCATTTTCTCTTTTGCAAGGCTCAAATTTAACCAGTAAAGTCTTGCAACGCTAGCAGAAGCCAGCAGAGGTAGTAAAAGTTTCTGGAGGCTCAAATGTCAGCAGAACAATCCGTCTCCAGAGTACAGGTCTTTCCACAATGTCACAGTGCTCAAGAAGCCAGACTCTGTGTTGTAATACTGGCTACACCATTTTCTAACTGTATGACGTTGGGCAGTTTTCTCAACACCTGAATTTCTTTATAAGTAAAATTAGTAAAAGCGATTATGATTAGGTTAAAACAAGTTGATGTGTGTAAGATGTTTTTTTGCACAATGTTTGGTATATAGTAACTATTATTATCTACCCCATGAGATTAGAAGTGTATTATTGCCACCCCCCACCCACACACACACACCTTAAAATTACATTTTAACATTGCCTTAGCAAGACTACAGGATACGTATATTTGTTTAGAGAATGATGAAAAATGTAGTGTGGCTGCTGGCAAGGTCGGGGCAGTCATAAAGCCAGAATAGTAAATTGAGGCTGATTTGTGGCAGACCTTATTGACTAGGCTAAAAAGTCTAGCTTTATCCTACTGACAATGGACAGCCATTTGAAATTTTTGAGCCAGAGAATGATGTGATCATTTTCCTGCTTTAAAACAGATGAGTGCAGAGTTCAAACAGGGTTTGCAAGTATCTCACCTCTTAAGCCACCAGCATTTCTCTGCCCTACTTCTACAATTGATGTCACCACGAGATTGCAATTTGTGATTATCCTAAAGCAAAAAGGGACTCTCAAACTACTGACGTTTTTGTTTCTGTCCCAAGAGGACGACAGTTGAACAAAACCTTGAAGTCCCGATGTACCTCTGACAACTCCCAGTCAACCACATCCTTGGGATAATTTTATTTTTCCCTTAAATCTTATAACAGATATTTGTATCAACCTAAGTCACTTAGGTGATTTACATTCCAGTCCCCTAGCAAGACCCAAATCAAAGCAAGAGAGAAGGTAACTGAGAATAATGTCATGGATCATTCTGGAATAACTTAGGGCCTCCAGGTACTATGGAAATTTCTTCTTTATTTGAGAGAAATGGCTACCTTGCTAACAAGTAGCTCATAGGTTTAGGGTCAAGGAGTTTACAACTGAGAGTTGGGGCTTGGCAGATGTGATAAAGAATGTGAAAACTTATACAGGCAGTGAATTTTGCTCAAATTAACTCTCACATGTTAAAACCAGAGGTTGTAAAATTAGGTAGCCTGACTCTGGGCTTCTACTTAAGGAATTAAGACCAAACACTCTTCCTTCCTTTCTCTCTCTCTTTCTCCCTCCCCTCCCCTCCCCTCCCCTCTCCTCCCCTTTCCTCCTTTTTCTCTTGCTCTGTCGCCCAGGCTGGAGTGCAGTGGTGCGATCTCAGCTCACTGCAACCTCCGCCTCCCAGGTTCAAGCAATTCTCCTGCCTCAGCCTCCCGAGTAAGTGGGATTACAGGTGCCCACCACCATGCCCAGCTAATTTTTGTATTTTTAGTAGAAACGGGGTTTCACCATGTTGGCCAGGCTGGTCTTGAACTCCTGACCTCGTGATCCGCCTGCCTTTGCCTCTTAAAGTACTGGGATTACAGGCATGAGCCACCACTCCTGGCCCAAACACGCTTAAATGAAACAAATAAATTTCTTCCAACACGTAAGTGAGAGGTATTTGGGAAGTGACGTGGAAGTGACGTTGAAATAACGTAACTTATAAACCTAGTTCTTTCTTGATTTGGGGAGAGTTATTTAACATTTAGATATCTGTTCTCCCCACAATAAACAGTAGTAGCAAATTGTCAGTCATCCAGATGTGCACATTTCAACAAATGCTCTTGCGTGCTTATTATGTGCTAGCCCTTGCGTTTTATTCACTAAATCCTCACCATAACCCGATTGATTAGGTAACACTATTAATCCCATTTTGCAGAAAAGAGGACTGAAACGTAGATCAAGTAGCTTGTCCACAGCCACAGAGCTTGAAAGTGGCAGAGCTAGGAGGCAAACACGGAAACTAGAGTCTATGCAGCTGCAATAAAATGCAGTCACTGCCCTGAACAAACGTATAGCCTCGTGGAGGGAAACAGCATGTACAAACACCTTTACAACACAAAGTGCATCTGCAAGAAATCAAAAGGGAAATAAATGTTAAGGAAGAGAAGGAGGAAGAGAGAAAACATTGTTGCCAGGGTCAAAGGGCTTCTGGGAAAAGTTGTGTTGGAAACGGGGCCGAAAAGAATGAGTGCTTGGGATTTCACAGGGTGAGAGAGGGAAGACATTCTAGGTGGAGAAAACAACGTGAACAAAAGCATGAAAACAAATCCCAGGCACATTTGGAGTATATCATTACTGTGCTTTAGTAAAAGAGAGGCACAGTGGGTGGAAACAGACTGCACAAGAGCCTGGAGAAGTATTAAGGGTCTGAACCAGCTGGTGGAGGAAGAGAAAGTAGCAAAGAAATCTATGAGACATTAATTACTAAGGAAGAATGCTGAGAATTTGGCTACTCTTTAAGACTAATGCCTAATTCAACTTTGTATTTAGGGTGCGTAATCCTATATCTGGTACATAGTACACTCTAAGGTCATGTGTGTTGATTGAATGAAGGAGGAAAAGAACCAGAGATGGGTCAGGAAGTCAGCTGGGTATAAGTAATTCAATAAGTGTCATAAAAGAACTCTGAGGTTATACATATGAGTAAATGTTGGAGTCGTGAACTTAAATAGAGAAGTCAAGAAGGGAAACTGGTTTGGAGGACTGCCAGTCTACCTCACAAGGTTCTGGCAAAGATGAAATCAAATGAGGTTAATACAGTGCTTCTGTAACTCTATTTGAGGCATGTGTATTTACATTCATTTGTTCACTAAACATTCTTCCACATTCTCTGTGCCATGTATTCATTCAATGAATACTTCATGAATATCTGTAATCTGTGCTACAAAGATGAAGATAACACATTTGTCTGAGAAACTCGCTGCCTAGTGGTTGAGGTAGAAACAAAGCAGAGTAAAAATAGTAGCCAATGTTTATTGACTATTTGCTGCATGCCAAGCAAAATTACTTCATGTATTGACTCATTTTATTCTCATAACAATCCTATGAGGTGTATATTATTGTGATCTGTGGTAGGCAGAATAATAGCCTCCAAAGAGGCCCATGTCCTAATCTCCAAAACCTGTGACCATGTTATATGACACCACAAAGGAGAATTAAGCTGCAGGTGGAATTAAGGTTGCAAATAAGCTAATATTGGGAAAGGGAGAGTATCCTGGGTTATCCAGGTGAGCTCCATGTAACCATAAGAGCCCTTAAAAGTAGAAGAGGAGTCAGAGTCCGAAGGAGATGTGACAATGGAAGCAACATGTTACAATGGAGTAGTATTATGTCTCAACCCTCCATTGCCAGCTTTGACGATGGGCTTGCTGACACATTGATGTTAGCCCAGTAAGAAAGGCCTAATTCCAACTTCTGAGCTATAGAAATGTAAGATCATACATTTTTTTTTTTTTTTTTTTTTTTTTTTTTTTGCTTAAAGCCACTAATTTGTCGTAATTTGTTACAGCAGCAATAAAAAACTAATAAACTGTTCTATTTCTAGAGATGAGGAAATGGAGGCACAGAAAGATTAAGTTACTTGTCCTAATTTTGAGTACTTAATGTTGTTTTTTCTTGGGAGCTTGTTGGTTTTTCTCACACCTCTCAGGTTCATTTTTTCTTTGGCTCCTTGCAAGATTGCTCATCCCAACCCAATCTCTAAATGTCAGTGTTTCTCAGAGATTTCTTCCAGAGATACACTTCTCTTTCTCTTTGAATTCTTTTCTACATGATCTCATCTATGCCCAGAGTTTTAAATACTGCTCATGATGCTGCATTATACTAATGACTCCCAAAATGATATTTCTGACTGGGACCCTTTCCTCTGAGCTCTACACTAGTAAGCTTGGCATCTGACAACCTGATATCTTTATTTGAATAGATTACAAATATTTCAAACCTAACATGTTCAAAACAGAATTAATTTCTACCACAAACAACTTCCCAATCCCCATATGCAATTACACTTAAGTCAAAAAGTTTAGTCAAGCTTCATCCTCTCTTTCCTTCAACCTCCATGTTCATCCCACCAGCACTTATCCCAATCCATCCATTTTTGTCTGCCTTGACTACCAACCTGGCCTAAACGCCCATCATTTCTCACCTGCAAAATTGTAGTAACTTCCCAATGGCCTCTGCTTCTATCCTTGTTCCTTCATGGAACTCTTTTCCTCACCAAGGTGACAGTATCCTTCTTTGACAGTAAATCAGATCTTGCCACTTCCCTGCTTAACAACCTTTAATGGGTTTTCATTGTCCTTAGAATAACATCCAAGCTTCTTTTCCATGACTCCTAAGGCCCTGTGCAATCCAGTCCCATCCACCTCATCAGCCTCACCTGATGCCATTGCCACTCACTCATTCACCTTTTTTCTTTTCTTTTTTTTTTTTTCATTCACCTTTTTTCAATAACACTGGGCTTCTCTCATTGTCTCAACCCTCAAAGTTCTTTCCTGCCTCAAGGTTTCTATATCTGCTACTTCCCTTTTGTGGAGTGTACTTGCACACCTTTCACCTATCTATTCATTCTTTGATTTTCATGTGAAATGTCTCTCAGTAAAGCCAACACCAAACCATGTGAACTAAAGTATTTTCATTCTGTCATCTGACCTCTCCCAAACTTTACTGTTTATCTCAGGTCCATTACTGCCTTCATAGCACTGATTACACCCTGCAGTTTTTTTGTCATTTTGGTTGTTTTTTGTTTTGTTTTTGTCTTTCTAGAATGTTAGAAAATTTGCTCTCAATAAGAGCAAAAACTGTGTCTGTCTTAATACCACGGTAATCCAAGAGCTTATTACTATGCCTGACACAAAGTAGGTGCTCAATAAATGTGTTCAATGTTGAATAAATGTTAATGTACAAAGTGAGTTATGTTCAAAATGGCACAGGAGAGTGACGTCAGCCAGATGATGGAGTAGGAGATGCCAACCTCTATCTCCCCACGAAAACCAACAAGTAGGCAGATACCCATAAATGAAAATAGCTTTGAGAGGACTTAAGAGTCCAATTAAGAATCTGCAGAATGCAGTAGAGCAAAACGGAAAAGAATAACCCCACAGAAAGGACCCCTGGGGAGATCAGCCTATCCAAGACATCTGGAGATGCCTAAGAACAAAGAAGAAGGGTGGGGGCTGCCAGTGTCAGTCACATAGTGGGTGTCACCACAGTCCTCTGTTCTCCAGAGGACACTGGCATATTTTTCACCACAAAGATAACCAACGCTACCCTGCTGCAGAAGCCTCCCAAGAGAAGGAGCTGCTGCTGTACTTCCTATTTCCTTCCAACCCTGCATGTTTCCCAGAGCCTGGAGCTGCAGCTGCTTCATGTGTGAATGCACTCCAGACCTCAGCTCTCTGGGCACCCTGTGCGTGCCCTTGCCTCAAACACCAGAGCCACCACTACTATAGCTAGCTCTGCCACAGGCCTTGAGGACTTGATAGTATAATCCAGCAAGGGTCAAAACATGCATAAGATTGCTTTAAAATTTAGTGTTTCATCTTTAATGTGAATTTTACATTATTCTCCAAGATAGCTTTGTGTTTTATGTCAATAAAAAAGAATGCTATCTGTCTTCAGATAAAAGGTGATGCTTTATAAAGATGCTCTATTTTTCTGTCTGTGGCTGCATTTACCCCATTTTGAGATTTGCTCATGACCCTGAGAGAGCAGGAATTCATCACAGGAATTGAATGTAGAGGACTGAGATCAAGAGAATGTGCAGGTTAATGTGAAAAATGAACTTGGGGACAGAAGAGCTAGATATGAATCCTCGGTTATCCATTTGCTGGGTGACTTTAGCAAAGTCAATTCAATTCTTTGAATTTTAGTTTCCACACCTGAAAAATAGGCCTGCAGGTTATATCTCTCTAAGAGTTGTAGGCTGTAGTTTTTAATCTTTCCAAGCCCTTCTTCTTTTACCTACCTATTTTGAGGACCAGTCTAGTAGTGTGAGATAATGCCCATTCACCTTGAGAGGATTTAGAAATCAATGGGAACCAGCATGGACTAAGAACTCACCATAGTTCTGAAAAGTGAAAACTTGATTATTTAAAAAAATAGTCATTTGTAACCATATTTTAAAACAATTCATAAACTAATAGAATATCTTACATATACTGTGTCTTGATTTTTATAAAACATTTGACATAGTTTCTTGTGGTACTTTTATGGATAAAATGATGAAAGCTAACTTTTCTTACTGCTTAGCTGGCATTGCAACTGGTTGAATAATACATTGAAAGAGTATTGATTACTGATTCTGAGAAAAGTTCACTTAACAGTGTACCACCAGTCTCTGTAATAGGCCCTGTAAGATGCAGTATTTTCTATTAATAATATGGAAGAAATATTGTACCAACAAATTAGGTATAATTGATTAATACACCAGAGATTCAAAATGATCCTGACAAGCTAGAATATTATATATAAATTATAAAAATAATAATTTAAACAATATTAGCTGTAAAGTTGTACATTTAGCCTTAGGATAGAAAATTCTGGGTTGCAAAGCAATTCTGACTCAATAGATCTGAGTATATAGTTAGTTACAAGTGCAAAATTAGTTGGGGAAAAGTATGGTTGCTTTTTAGCTATCTTGGCTTTAGTTGATATTAATAGGAATATTATACCCAGAACACAGGAAATAGTAAGTCTAATATCATTCAGCAATGAGGAGATAAAATGTTAGATTCTGGAGAAGACTGTAGAAAAAACTAGACTATGTCCTGGAAGAAGTGACTAAATGGTGGGAGTGCTGTTTTATGATCATTTCAAATAAAAAAAGAAAAGTAAATAAAAACAAATGGTGGGAGATCTGGAAAACAGGAGGGTTGAAAGATGTTCTGGGGATGTGTAACCTGATGAGGAAAGTCTGGGGGATTGGGGGACATAATCTTCCCAGCCTTTCCAGCTACCTCCAAGCAGAGACAGTAGACGTACTCCCTCCCTGACATGGTTTGGCTGTGTCCCCGCCCAAATCTCACCTTGAATTGTAATAATCCCCCATGTCAAGGGCAGGGCCAGGTAAAGATAATTGAATCAGGCCGGGCGCGGTGGCTCACGCCTGTAATCCCAGCACTTTGGGAGGCCGAGACGGGCAGATCACGAGGTCAGGAGATCGAGACCATCCTGGCTAACATGGTGAAACTCCGTCTCTACTAAAAATTACAAAAAACTAGCCGGGCAAGGTGGCGGGCCCCTGTAGTCCCAGTTACTTGGGAGGCTGAGGCAGGAGAATGGCGTGAACCCGGGAGGCGGAGCTTGCAGTGAGCTGAGATCTGGCCACTGCACTCCAGCCTGGGTGACAGAGCGAGACTCCGTCTCAAAAAAAAAAAAAAAAAAAATAATAATAATAATTGAATCATGGGGGTGGCCTTCCCCATACTGTTCTCATGGTGGTGAATAAGTCTCATGAGATCTGATGGTTTTATACATGGGAGTACCCCTTCATAAGCCCCCTTGCTAGCTGCCATGTAAGATGTGACTTTGCTCCTCATTCGTCTTCAGTCATGATTGTGAGGCCTGCCCAGCCATGTGGAACTGTGAGTCCATTAAACCTCTTTCCTTTATAAATTACCCAGTCTCTGGTATGTCTTTATTAGCAGCATGAGAACAGGCAAATACACTCCCCTTCAGGGGATAGGGTCAGGACCTAGGGAAAAGGGGCAGGTAAAGTGGGCTCTAATACCAGATGAAAAAGAACCAGAAACCACTGAGTAGACTGTCTCAAAAGGCAAATCCTCTATTCACTGGCTGTTCTCAAGAAGAAACTTCATCACTCTGCATCAGGGATTTTGAAGAGGGGAGGATTTGTTCATCTGGTAAAGCTGGATTAAATAAACAATGTGACTCCTTCCAAACCTAAGTTAACATAATTTATTTACAAATTACTAAGACAAGAAGCTAAATAACATAGCTACCAGTCCGTACAGTATACCTAGTTTTACAAATGTGAGGTAAGGCAGAAGTTGCCTACAGATGCCTTGTCTCACTATTTGCGTTTTGTAGCAACTGTTTTCCTCCAGTCACTATTGCAACCAGAGTGAATGTCTTCATGCTTTCACTCCATTAGTGTACTGGTTAAAAGAGCATGAGCTCTGGAGACAGACCGCCTCTGCTTTAATTTTGGTTTTACCAGTGTGGATTGAGGGCACATTACTTAGCCTTCAAGCCTGTTTCTAATCTGTAAGCTGGGAATAACAGACCCGTTCATAGAGTGGTTGTGAGGATCAAATGAGACAGTCCATGTAAAGCACCTAGTGTGGTTCCTGCAACATAGCAAATCCTCAACAAATGTTACCTGTGATTGTATTATTAGTAGTAATAGACGGTACGGTTCTTTGCAATGTGGATTTTACCCTTCAACTTTAACTCTCTCCTACTTTAGGGCATAAATTACTGAGTTTGTCTTATTAACTGTTCTGCTTCAGGAACAGTAGAATTGATGATACAAAGTGGGGCTTCTTAAACAGATGGTAAAAGGTAGCATGGTGCAGTGTTCAGGACAGGGCCCTGGAGTCTAATCCTCTGTTATAGACTAGCTCTGTGACCAGACAAATCATTTATCCTATGCATCAGGACTGAATTATCTTTATGCTCTTTCCTGGCTAAAATGTTTTATCCTAAAAGGAGCCATGCATGGAAAATAAAAAATGAGGACAGAAGGAATAAGAAAACCGAAAAGCCTAAACACTGATGATTTAAAGTAGTCTATGAATCAAAGTATCTCCTTTGCAAATTTTACTGTGCAATTAATTGTCCTTGTGGACTGCATATGCTAAGGCAATAATAACCATTTCATCCAATTATAAGTTACTAAAATTGCCCTAAATTTTAATGAGTGTATACCTTGTTCAACAGAGGGGAAGCTAAAGGTGAAACTTGGCAGAGATTGTGACAGTACTCATATGCAGCCCTCATTATAGGTCTGCATGCTAAAGAAATGATCATAGCTGAAAGAAATAGGAAGTTGACTGCTATATAACCCTAGTGTGTTGTTTATTTGATTTGCTCTGAGATTCTGTAGATTTATTACAAAATCTTGGACAGATAGAATTAAAAGAATTCTTTTAATGACAGATGGCCACCTGAAGCTCTACTCTAAGCCAGAGCCACACATTTCCTGTGTATCAGAGATGGCCTCAGTAATCAGGGGCACAAGGTTCACTCTCCTCCTGTCTCCTGCTCCCCTCTACCCTTGTCTCCCAATTTTGCAAGCACCTCCAGAGTGAATGCATTGTACATGCAAAGAGTAAGATTTGCTCCTAGTGTCAAGGAATTCACAGTGTCATAGAAGGAATAGCCACATAAACAGATCACTCCAGTGCATCATCATAAGCGCAATGTAGAAATATGTTTGGAGCAGTATCTTGGTATTAGAGGAGGGCTAACTGACCCAGATGAGGAGCGGGGAATGAGACAATTAAACAAGAGAGTACTGGGCAACAATGCAAACCAAGTCTTTAAAGTTACATAGGAATTAGTAAAATAAATGGAATAGGCGGGGTGGCAAGAAACAGCATAGTGGCTGCAAGTGCACTATAAGCAGTTCCACATTGCTGAATCATAACATGCAAGACAGGAGGTAGGAAATATAGACTAAAGAGGTTGGCATGAAATGAACAGAAAAGATCCATTTGTGTGATGGTAAAGTGCCTAGACCGGTAGTTCTAAAAGTGTGGCCCATGGACCAACAGTATCAACATCACTTGGGAACTTGGACATGCACATTCTCATGCCTTATCCTAGACCTGCTGATCAGAAACTCGGGAGGTAGGGTCCAGCAATTGATGTTTTCAAAGGTGATTTTTGTGCACACTATGGTCTGAAGAACACTGGCCTAGACTATCTTGTAGTGGGAAGGGAAATTTTGAAGAGTGACATGGTCAGATTTGTATCTTAAGCCTCTGCTCAGGTCCCTATTTGTCCACCAAATCCCCGTCCCCATCTGTAGCAAAGCCAACCTGGAGACCTTTAGCTCAGAGAAATATTCAAAACTTCATGGTCTCCTGAGCCAGGCAATATTGGACGGTAGGGGCCCAGTTTATCAGCCATTTGTGGAAGTCCATTTCCACTACAGCATGCAATCTCTCATATTAATCCTAACCAAACAGTGCCTCTAAATGGTGATGAAGATTCTGACAGAACCTGCTAGTTCTAGCTGCTAGATCAAATTCCTTTAGGCCCACCACTGAGTTCGGCTACCCCAATGCTGTCAATACCCCAGCCCACAACACCACAGGCTTTTACTCCACTTCGCACCTGTCACCAATACTTCAGAGTTTTATGAACCCGAGTCACGTTTTTCTTCCTTCCTGCTACAGTTCCTGTTGTAGTTCCTGCTATAACAGCCAAAAGAGAGTCCATCTAGTCCCTGATCCTGTGTCCACATCTTGGTTTAGTCTTTTCATGAATCTTATAAAAACAAATCAGGAACATGACATCAAATACACATTTCCCTGCCTTTCATGATTTTAGAGATCACTGGCATAATTAAAGGCCACTTGAGAAGGTGGACTTGCATTTGGGAAACAAAGTAAATTATATTTTCCTACATATTTATAAAACTATAGAGCTGTGTAACATCAAGCTACTGGGATGAAATATGTCCTGAAAAAATCCTTATCACAGAAATATCTTATTGGCTACAAAAGATATAATTGGACCATTTTGAGATATGACCTCATCATCAATGAAAAATTATTTTGTCAAAAATTTCATGCAGATACCATACATATTTAAACTTTGAGATATTGGTCTATCTTAACCATAAATCTGTAAGTTTTATTTTTAGCACTGGAATTTCTCTACCGTTTATATACCACCCTCCAGTATATGAAATAAACAGAAGTGAAGCCACTCTGGTTGAAGCTCAGGAAGGGGGACAGAGTATCAGCTGTCAGCACTTTCCTTTTCCCCATTAGCAGTGCCTGATACACTTCCACAGGCTCATTGGTTTAGAATCATTGATCTAATTTGCTCCCAGCAGGCATGAATAATCCCATTCCACTAATAAGGCTGATTGAGGTTGTATCAGTCAGATTCTCCAGAGAAACAGAACCAATATGATTTGTGTGAGTGTATTCACTCTTTACATAAAAATATATAATATATCCCTTAAAATATCTTTATATATGAATATACTTACATATAATATTTATATATGTAAAATAAAGATTTTTTTTGTCTGGGTGCGGTGGCTCACACCTGTAATCCCAGCACTTTGGGAGGCTGAGGTGAGTGGATCATGAGGTCAGGAGATCAAGACCATCCTGGCCAACATGGTGAAAACCCATCTCTACTAAAATACGAAAAATTAGCCAGGCATGGTGGCATGTGCCTGTAGTCCCAGCTGCTTGGGAGGCTGAGGCAGAAGAATCGCTTGAACCCAGGAGGCAGAGGTTGCAGTGAGCCGAGATCATGCCATTGAACTCCAGCCTGGTGACAGAGCAAGACTCCATCTCAAAAAAAAAAAAAAAAAGAAAGAAAAAGAAAATTAGCTGGGTGTGGTGGTGTGCACCTGTAATCCCAGTTACTCAGGAGGCTGAGGCAGCAGAATCACATGAACCCAGGAGGCAGAGCTTGCAGTGAGCCAACATCGTGCCACTGCACTCCAGCCCAGGTGACAGTGCGAGACTCCATCTCAAAAAAAAAAAAAAAAAAAAAAGATATTTCATGTGATTGTGGGGCTGGCAAGTCTAAAATCTGTTAGAAATTCCGTCAGGAATTGATGCAGTCTTGAGTCCCAAGCTAGACTGGAGTCAGAACTTCCTTGAAGGACCTCAGTCTTTTTTCTTAAGGCCTTTAATTATATGAGACCCACTCACACTATAGTGGCTAATCTGCTTTACTTAGTATCTACTGATTTAAATGTTAGTTACATCTAAAAAGAATACCTTCACAGCAACATCTAGACTGGTGTTTGATCAAACAACTAGGCACAATAACCTAGAGAAGCTGGCGCATAGAATTAGCCAACTCAGCTTGGGCTGAGTTTTCTGGCTCATGTAGTAATGAAAAAGGCTCAAAAAATTTTTGACCAGAGGTGAAAAAAGCATCTTGTAGTGCCAGTGTGATCAAAAGATTCTACTTTGAAATGATTAATGTCCAAAACTACAGGTCGAGCAAGGGCCACAAGCAGAGTAAAGAAGGCCTAATTTTGGTGAATTTGACTTATCTCAAAAGTAAATTCTAGAGGAGAAATTCATCATCAAAGTTCTGCCAAAAACGAAAAGCTTTTCATTAAAGATCTATTAATATTTGAGGTTGATAAATTGAGGTTGAAACTCCAGCAGATTGGAGTTTCATGCGTAACTGGGACCTGTTTCCTAGCAGCTGGTTCTTGTTACCAGGGGTGTAAATGATGAATATAAAACTTTTGCCCTTTGAAAGCTGAGCTCATGCTTCGTTTTCAAAAGACTATTAACTCTTTAACCTAAAAAAAAAAAAGTTCAGAAAGGAGTGGCTGAATAACCAATACAGTATAGTTCACTCATGCATTATTTGATCACTCAAGAAGTTTTTGGAATGTAAGTTGTGTACGTTTACACTGCACAGCCCAAGTCTCAGAATGGTCCCCTCTAAACCCACCCCAAGGTGAACTACATATATTACTATGCTGGTACCACTCTTATTTTGGCCTCATCTGTTGGATCAGGACAGCCATTTTAAAAAACTGACAGATAACATTGTATGCTTTTATTGTATACGTGATGTTTTGAATTATTTATACATTGTAGAATGGTTAACAACTCTAGCTAGTTTAAAAATACATTAACTCACATAGCTATCACTTTTCTAATGAGGGCACATAACGTCTACTCTGTTTACATTTTTCAATAATACAATATACCATCAACTACAGTCACCTTGCTGTACAACAGATCTCTTGAAATTTATTCCTCCTATCTAACTGTAATTACGTATCCTTTGACCAGCATCTTCCTATAACTTACCCCTCTAGCCACCCTAGTCTCTGGTAACTCCATTATACTCTCTACTTCTATGAAATCAGCTTGTTTAGCTCCCACATGTGAGTGAGACCAAGCAATATTTGTCTTTCTGGACCTGGCTTATTTTATCTATTTATTTATTTTTGAGACAGAGTCTCACTCTGTTACCCAGTCTGGAGTGCAGTGGCACGATCTCGGCTTACTGCAACCTCCACCGCCCAGGTTCAAGCGATTCTCGTGCCTCAGCCTCCCCGGTAGCTGGGATTATAGGTGCGCACCACCACGCCTGTCTAATTTTTGTATTTTTAGTAGAGGCAGGGTTTCGCCGTGTTGGCCAGGGTGGTCACGAACTCCTGACCTCAAGTGATCCACCCACCTCAGCTTCCCAAAGTGCTGAGATTACAGGTGTGAGCCGCTGCACCCAGCCAGGCTTATTTCATTTAACATTATGTCCTCCAGGTTTATCCATGTCACAAATGTCGGGATTTCATCCTATTTTTATGGCTGAAGAGTATTCCATTGTGTATATTTACCGTATTTTCTTTCTCCACTTATTCATTGCTGGGCATTTAGATTGATTCTGTATCTTGCATATTGTGAATAGAGCTAAAATAAATATGGGAGTACAGATATCTCTTCACCATAGTGATTTCATCTCCTTTGGATATATACCCAGTAGTGTGTGTATGTGTGTGTTTAATTTTCATTTTGACTCAGTGTTCTGTGGAAAACTTTAATTCACTTGAAAAGGCTGAACTAAAAATATCAGTAAAGTTTCACTTTCAGCACAAAATTAGAAATGATGTAAATATAATTTTTTATCTTGAAGAATTATGATTTTAAGTTGGAGGATGGATGAGTGAATTAACAACTGTGTTTATGCTATTGGCATATGTCTTGGCCAGTTTTGCTAGTAAACATCTTTGTCAGTTCTATGGGAGCAATTAAACATGAAATATGCAAGTTTTGAATATTGCCAAGTCTTCAGGAACACGTCACTCTCATAAAATGAAACCGTATTGTACTTTCCCTGCTTTAGTCATATGCCTGTACCATTCATGTCAATAAAGTTTCTTTAATTTGTTGACTGGCATCTGGGTTTTAAGAGGCAGAGAAGAGAATCATGATAAATTTATGTTTCAGGCTATTAAGCGATATTTAGAAAAACTGAAATAAATAGTTCATTGTATACAGTCATCTTGTAAGCTTTAATAGTTTTTTTGCCTTTTTCACAGTCATGAAACTCTTTGACAACCTAAAGAAAGCTATGGGTCTAGGGCCTAGGCACTTGGGAGGCCAAGGCGGGCAGATCACTTGAGGTCAGGAGTTCAAGACCAGCCTGGCCAACATGGTGAAACCCCATCTCTACTAAAAATACAAAAAATTAGTGGGGTGGGGTGTTGTGCGCCTGTAATACCAGCTGCTGGTGAGTCTGGGAAGGAGAATCACTTGAATCTGGGAGGCAGATGTTCCATTGAGCCAAGATTATGCCATTGCACTCCAGCCTGGGTGACAGAGCAAGACGCCACCCCCTCCAATCCCCCCCCCGCCCCCATCGCCAAAAAAAGAAAAATGGGTCTAACCCCCAGAAGAATGCATACACGTTCATGTACACTCCACTTTACCTATGTGTATTACGGACCCCAAGTAAAAAAATCCTTTCTTAGATATAGGATATTTGTGGAGTGGAGCTCTGCATAAGCAAGCACAGGTCCTCTAACACAGTCACCTCTACCTGCAGTTTCAGCAGTCAGCCTCTATCTTACTAGGTGGATGTGTAGACAGAATGTAGTCCTGGGTTCCAATTACCCTTCCATCAATCTTCCTAAATGTTCTGGGACTTCTCTTTGTATTCAGGATCAAAGAATTTTAGACTATTAAACCAAAGGTGAAACAAGATCGATGTTACAAATATTTACAACTATTTTTTTGGTAACTATCAGAGAGTACTAATGACAACTAAAACAATTCGGAAACACGGAATAAAACAAACTATACCATGTGCTAAATTTCATATGATAAAATATGAGTTAGGTAATCAGGGATAGTTTTTTCTTCAAATAGTTTATTAAATCAATTTGTACCAGAAACATACGCACACACAGGCACACATATATACACATATACATATATGGGTATACATAGTGAAGCTCTGAAATTACATGAACATACATAGTATTTATGTTAATACTTTTTTGAATATTATTTATAAAGACTATGCCTTTCTTGAAAGGATATCAAGATTTGAAAATCCAAAAATATAAAACAAGAATCTGTGGATTTTGACTTAAAAAGTAATTCTTGGGCCAGGTGTAGTAGCTCATGCCTATAATCCCAGCACTTTGGGAGGCTGAGGCTGGTGGATCACAAGTTCAAGAGATCGAAACCATCCTGGCCAAAATGATGAAACCCCATCTCTACTAAAAATACAAAAAAAAAAAAAAAAAATTAGCTGGGTGTGGTGGTGCATGTCTGTAGTCCCAGCTCCTCAGGAGGCTGAGGCAGGAGAATCACTGAAACCTCAGAGGTCGAGGTTGCAGTGAGCTGAGATCGTGCCATTGCACTTCAGCCTGGGCACAGAGCCAGACTCTGTCTCAAAAATAAATAAATAAATAAATAAATAAATAAATAAATAAATAAATAGTAATTCTTAATTTTAAAAAAGTATAGAATTATTTCTTCAACTAGAAGTTTTGTCTATTCAACTACTTGTCACACATCTGTATAAAAGGGCATTTATCCACAGGATTATTTATTCAGAAAACATAAAAGGTGAGTTGAAAGATATCATCCAAAAAATCTCTATTTTAAAAAGACACTTTTGAGCCATAAAAATCATTATTTTTCTCTAGTAGACCAAAAACTAAAGATCATTTTCAGGGGAATGGACCAACAGCAATGGACAGAGCCTGAATTCTCAGATTTCCCATAGCATCAGCGGACAGAGAAAACTTCCACTTTATTAAGTTGGATTAGAGCAAGTGTTAACAAAATAAAGTCTTCTACACATTAAAAAAAAAATCCCATACTGGCTAATGAAGGGAGCAAGGGAATTACTAGAAATAACTCGGAAATTCTTTCCCACAAATACTGAACTCTCATTCTTTTTACAATGCGTGTCTGTCAACAGTTCTAAGAAGGAACAGTAAGACAAGGAAAACGAAGAAATTGCTGATTACAGGTTCTGTTAAATTTTATATTTTCAGTGGTAGACATGATTTCTTATATGTTTATAATAATTTCACTTGGGTTGATTCCTAGAAACTTGGGAAAGTATAATCACATAGTTTATAGGTTTTACATTTATTTTTAGAAAGGCAAACCATCTCATGCATTCCTATAAGAAAAAATACCATTGTGAATTCTTGGGTTTACACTCCTAAAATACAAAAATGCTTTCTCAGGAAAAATGAATTATGATCAAAATTTTAAAAATCAGAGATGCAGAACTCAATCGGAAATTCCCTTCATAGGCTAGGGGAAGTGACCAAGGATAAATGAGAACACTGAGGCTAAAAGTTTCAGGTACTGGTTGTGTCTTTAATGTTTTCCCTGAAGCCCAAATCAGATTTAAGTAAGATCTAAGAGGTATGAGAGGTCTGCCTTGAATCCTAGAGCTTGGAAAGTCTCTGGGAAAAGACATGGAGAAAAGAAACACCTTGACGAAAACCTAGACAACTATGGCCTAGTGACTGGGATATATTTGTAACAATGTAGAAAAAGCAAAAAACAACAAAATCTATGCACAGGAGATCGATGATTTAAAACATCGAAATAAACTTTATACCATTGAAAACATACACTTTACAAAAGCACTATACCATGTAATTCAGATTCTGAGAGCTGTACACACTTAAAAGCAGAAAGTGTTTGCAGTACTACTTACAACAGCATCACCTAAAACACAGATCTTCAACCAACAGGTGATAAATGGCAGCACAAAGAAATTATCTAAAATGTATTCTCCCCTAAATTTGTTTTATGAAAATCCTGCCTAGGGCTGAAATTCATCAACTTCTGAAAAATAAGAATTTGGAAAGTCTCAGTTTCAAATGTCCAAGAAGAAATCTTATAACCGTAGCTCAATGGCTTCCTTTGGTGAAAAAAACAGGGTAAATCAACATTACAGTTCATCAATATCACAAAATGGATTGTAGGTTGCATTTGCCAGGCCTTCTTTCACAGTGCCCTGAAGTTTATTTTCCTCTCTCTTATGGGCTCTTCTTTATTCTATTATTTATTATCATTTATTATAATCATGAGATTGATGGTTTCTCCCATATATTTTCAGAGCATCTTAGGCAAGCTCCTTTACTTCTCTGAGCCTTAGTTTCATCATTAGTAATATAAAAATGGAAACATCTACCACTCAGATCTTCCTTCTTGGGACTCGAGTGTAACTCGTCTTCTAAAACATGGAAGTGTCTCTTCCCCACGCACCTGGGAATTTACTACAGTTACGTGGTAATTATTTTTTCATGATTTGTCTTCAAATTTACAGCTTATCATGGACTTTTGTTCGCCATGTCTCCTTGAAAGACACAAAGGATGAATCTACCATTTCCTCTGTCTTGTTCTCCTGCATTTCCTGCTTTTCATGCCTAGAAACAAAAAGATGACACTCACATCATGAATATCCATACTAACAACATTATCCCATAAAATGTTATCAATCTGAAAATTTCTGATCTTGACTATCACTCCATCTTCACTTTTAAAAAAGTTGTTTTTAAAGGAAAATTGCTATAAGATTTTAATTCACATCCATCAACATCCACCCCTCTACCCCTGCCCCTCGACTGCCATCAACTGCGCCTACCTAACTTGTGGTCTATGGGAAACACCCTTGACTTGCAGTCTGCATACCTCATTCAAGTTCTGATTCTACTCCTTAAGAGCTTTAGAAATATCCCCCTAACTGGCTGGGCATGTTGGCTCACCCCTGTAATCCCAGCACTTTGAGGGGCCAAGGCAGGCAGATCACAAGGTCAGGAGTTTGAGACCAGCCTGACCAACATGGTGAAACCTTGACTCTACTAAAAATAAAAAAACTAGCCGGGAGTGGTGGTGGGCACCTGTAATCCCAGCTACTCAGGAGGCTGAGGCAGAAGAATTGCTTGAACCTGGGAGGGGAAGGTTGCAGTGAGCCAAGATCATGTCATTGCACTCCAGCCTAGGAGACAGAGTGAGACTCTGTCTCGAAAGAAAAGAAAGAAAGATCCTTTTAACCAGGGGTTCCCAAGCAGGTTCACTATCAGCATCATCTGGGCAGCTATTTAACTGTTAAAGCAGAATCTTGGAGCAGGTAGCGGAGGGCAGGAGAGTGAAGCACACAAAAAAATACAAGGGTCTGTTTTATGAAAAACTCTGTTAGATGATGCAAATGAAGACTCTCGTTTGGGACCTATGTGCTGTAACTTCTTTTTTATTCTTTATTTATTTATTTAGAGATAGAATCCTGCTCTGTCACCCAGGCTAGAGTACAGTGGCGTGATCTCGGCTCACTACAACCTCCACCTCCTAGGTTCAAGCGATTCTCCTGCCTCAGCCTCCTGAGTAGCTGGGATTACAGGCCCAAGCCATCATGTCTAGCTAATTTTGGTATTTTTAGTAGAGACAGGGTTTCGCCATGTTGGCCAGGCTGGTCTTGAACTCCTGACCTCAAGTAATCCTCTGCCTTGACCCCCAAAAGTGCTGGGATTACAGGTGTGAGCCACCGTGCCCAGCCCTATGTGCCGTAACCTCTTGGTTTTGTTCCTAGCTTGTAAAATACTGAGTCTATTTTATAGTGATATTGTGAAAGCTAAACAATGTATAGGAAAGAGCTTTATAAATGGGAAAACTGAATATAATACAAGGTAGTATGAATCAATATTTTTGTAAAGTTTAGAGTAAAATAAACTTATCAATCATTTCTGCAGCAACCATCACACACAGGATGTGATATAAACATATCAATACTGACTCTCTTCTGAAATGCTCATAGTATAAACTCTCAGAGTGTACCAGAACACGATTTTTAAAACACATAAAGGAGCTTTGAAACTGAAAGACAAAATGTTTTCACAAGACTTTAGAATAACAAACATCGAAATAATTTCACTCTTTCTGACTTCTTGAATTACGTTAAGACTTTACTGTGGGAATCTGCTTCTCAAAGTCCCAGTCTTCTAGGAAAGCAGAGAAACACTGGAAGACTTTGAAGCCAAACTAAAGAAAAGAAATGGATGTGCACATATTGGTATTGGTCTGCCTCCTTCCCATACCCAAGTTGTTTCCTGGAACCATAGTAATTGAGATGCTAAGGGAGGTTTACTAACTCGGTTCCCATTTTGTGCAATTTATATTGCAGGGGAATAAATTGTACTCTAATAGTCTGGAAAAATTATTTCAGGAAATGACTTTGGCCCTAGAGAGTATGTGATTCATTGTAATTTCCAGGGTAAAACATTCACCTACAATTTTTAATCCCTCAGAGGGCTTAACCTACTTACGTTAATGTAAGCAAAGGGGCTGGTAGAAAGGGATTCTTACTCTAAAATGATTGTAATTACCATTTTAGGGAGACCATGCGTTTAAGGTAATCTATCATAGATGTTTAATTTTCCTCTTTCATCAAAATAGAAACACTTGAAGTTTACTTTTTTACTCGTGGGAATGGGTGAGGAACAACTGAATAGGCTTGTAACCTGAATTCATAACCTACAGTCCAGAGTTCAAGCTCACTAGTTCAACAACACTTTGCTGTATCTGGCTCCTGTTCCTCTCTGGCCTCCTGGATGTCTTTTCTTCGAACACTCTTCACTCCGAATGGAACTAGTGCTCTTGTTTCCCCATGCGCCAGGCTGTTCGAGGTCTGCATGTCGTCACCCAGGCTCTTTCCTCTCCCTGGAAATTCCTTCAGTAAATTCTACTCACACTCCAAAATTCAGCTTAAGCATCCTCTCCCCAGGAAGGTTTCCTGGCCCCAGACTAATTTAGCTGCTCCTCCTCCAGGATTCCCCACAATCCCGGGCCACCCTTTGCCTTAGCACTTATAACAACAGGCAAAAGTGATTTCCATGTCTCTCCCACACACTAGATGCTAAGGTCCTGCGGGTAATGGTCCATTCCTTATCTGACTTTATGTTCACAGCACTTAGCTCAGGGGCTGGCACTTAATAGGCATCACAGATGTTGGTTGGTTGAAGGAATGAATGTAAGTGAATGAATGATGTGATCTAAAGATGTGTGGCATGAAATCTCAGAGAATCAGTTATGCCACTTGCCAATACTGCAATAACTGCACATTTTCTAATTTTTTGTGTAGCCAGATTTTTTTTCCTTTAAGTGGGAAAAGTTGAACTCAACTTCTCTGGTAACCAAGTAGGCAATAAAGGGAGTCACTTTGGGTGATTGTCCTTGTTCTTTGAAGAGTCATTTGAATTGTTTTTATATGTTAAGCAAATGTAAGCCAAGATTCTCTGCTTATAGCAAAGGTTATATACCCTTTTCTAATACCCTTGGGTATTCACAATTCTAAGAAGGGGTGAAGTGATTTGGACAAGGATCCCTGGGCTTTGGGACAACTTCTCAGTGGGCCAGAGTGTCCCCGAACAATGCTCAGGGGCAGGGAAGGACAAGGGGCTCCCTAAAATAAACCTTGAGGATAGAAAGGTACTAGAATTGTTAAATGGACCCAGCACTGAGCTATAGAGAAGAGCAACAGCAATCCCGAGTCAAGAGATGGCAGATGCTGGAACTGCTTCAACCCAGATTCAGGGCACATTTGTACTCTGGGCAAGTGGCTATGGGTGAACCAAAGTTGCTGGTGACTAACAACTGTAACATTTGGGGACCCAGGCCTCCTTTTGGCATGGGGCTTCTCAATGCAGAACCTCTAGGTCATCCTTACTGCTATGCTATTCCTGGGGCGTATCTTCAAACCAGCATCAAGAACACGGCAGCATAGTCATGACCCATCCCCTTATCTTCCATTTTCCCACTTGTGTCAGAGGCTGTGGATTTGTTACAGCATTTTCCATTGCTGTTTTCCAGTATAGAGGTTGGAAAACCAAATATAGGACTTACTTCCCAGCTCTTTTGCAGGTGGGAGTGGCTATATGGCCCAGCTCTGGCCCAAGTGTGATACACAAGCAGAATCTCCCAGGCGACTTTTGATTCAGCTTTTGTTCGTCTTATAAAATGGAGGTATCAGGCACTCACCTCTCTCTTTCTTCCTGCCTTAAATTCATGTTAGATGCTTGAGCTTCAACAAGCATCTTGCAGAAGAGAAGAAACAAGCCATTACATTATGGATAGCGAAGCAAAGAGACAGAACCTAGGACATTGTTACCACCATGAAGCTGCTATATCTGGTGACTTCTTATGTAAATAAAGTAAAATATTTCAGTTAAGTAAAATAAAACCCGATAAGTTATTGTTAGATTATCTGTTACATGCAGTTAAAGGATTCTGAACTGACACAATTTTCACACCTGCAGTCATATGCATGCAGACACTAGTAGCCACAAGTGGTATTTAGACACATTGGACAGGGGTTATCCCTTAGCAGGAAATCTGGTGGATTGTTAGTACAGAATGGTATTCTCAAGTACTGCACTCCAGGACACCAAGGGGAGTTGTTCAGCCAAACAAAAAACAATCTAGGTACAATTATGTTAATTTTAAGTTCAGATTTGAAGAACAAAACTGCAGTCAAAAAAGGAACTATTGACTACATTAACGATCAAATGGGACAGATTTTTCTACAACCTCCCCCTTCTGATTTCAGCGTGAGCACTGAATATGGACGAAATATTTAATACCACAAAGTGAAAGAAAAAATGTTAATGCTAGATATGAAAATAAGTTTTAAAATGTATTCTAATGGTATCTTTACTTGATCCTAGTTGAAAAGACTGAGGGACAATTGACTAACCTAAGTATCTTTGAATCCTAAAAACAAGAAGTGAAATATTCAGGTCATATGGAAGCCAAATTGTTAATGGTAGTTACCACTTGTCTCCATAATTGGAGTTGGAGGGAAGTGGGACCAGGTATTTTGTTTTTGTTTGTTTATTTCTATATTGTTTAAATTTTATTATGAGAATGTATTACTTTATTTTATTAATAGGACAAAATTTCTAGTAAATGAACCAATCTTTAAGATGAGATATATCCAATGCTTACTATGCATACTCCCATTTAACCTTCAATACCATGTGGTAAGCAGCATTTTCACCACTGGGGAAACTAAGATGTAAGATTTTAAGTAACTTTACAATGTCACACAGCTAATAATTGGAAGAGTCAGGTCCAAAGATTCTTCATCACAAATCTAAAGCCCATTCTCTCACCAATGTGCTATACTGGTTATGTCTCCCTGATGTTTCTGGATATGCAGGTTTCTCAATTCTGTCTACCGACATGAGAGGTTCTTTGAATGCTACTTTTGTTAGACTGTTTTTAAGAAAACTGTTCTCCAATAGCTTTTTCCCTCAGACTTTAAGTATCTTTAGAAACAGGAATAACCCTACCTTCTTATAATGTTTAAACAGCGACTTACTCAGTGTTCACATTTGTCAAGACCATCTGGGGCGGGTGTGACCTTAGAGTCCTCTCCTGGTAACTTTGGAGAAGTGATTTAGATGCAGCACTCTCAGTAAAATAAACCAGATATTCTGAAGGAGTTTCATGGCACAAAGAACTGGGTAGCTGGTTAGGTTGTATCTCTAACAAGAAAACAAGTTTAAACGTGAGGAAAATTAATTCTTCAAAAATAGCCTTCATAACTATATAAAATATCCACCTGAGAAACAGAAAATCCAGACTGCATTTAATGTCAGAGGAAATGAGTGCTTTATTTGATTAAAATACTGATGTGCAATTTTGCCCACTATAAGTCAAGAAGCCAGTCTGGAATATTTCACAAGACTCCAGATTCTGCATCTGGTTTTTTTATAGCTCTCAAGGCCTGTGTAAGGACTTGACCCTGGGTTATCCAAACTG
Organism: Macaca thibetana thibetana; assembly: GCF_024542745.1. Classification (NCBI taxonomy): domain Eukaryota; kingdom Metazoa; phylum Chordata; class Mammalia; order Primates; family Cercopithecidae; genus Macaca; species Macaca thibetana. Next base: position 55,302,839 of record NC_065584.1, on the reverse strand, counting down.
AATCTTGGATAGGCTTCCACTAATAAATCTTAGTAAAAGAAAAAGGCTTATTTTAAGAGAATGTGAAATTACAGCCTACAACTATAAAGTGTTAAGAATATTAACTCTAAGGGGAGAGATTATTGAATTGTCTGATTATTCTATAATCTAGTCATGGGCCATTTTCATATTACTTAATGTATTTAAATATATTTTAAAATTTCAATGCAGAAGGATGTTATGGACAGGAAAGGCTTTACATGGTATTATCCCACTAAATGGATGTGAAGGAGACTCGGGTTCAATTCCAAATTTTTCCATTCATAAGCTATAGAATGCCTAGAGTTTTATCTCAAGCTCAGGCTTGCAAACCCAACTCCTTAACTCTATATCTCTAGGCATCATTTTGTTATTGATTTCTAGATTAATTGCACTGTGTTCAGAGAACATGTTGTACATGATTTTAATCCTTTAACAATTATCAATACTTGCTTTATAGCCCAGTATATGTTCCTTTTTATAAATGCCTTGTGTGTGTTTGGAAAGAATGTGTATTCTGCAATCACTGGGTGAAGTTAGGTCAAGTGTATTAATGACATTGTTTAACTCTTTAATAACTTCCCTTATTTTTTTTCTGCTGGCTCTATTAATTACTTCATATTTAAAAATGTAATATGATGGTGAATTTGTCTACTTCTATTAATTTTTGCTTCATGTAATTTGATACCATGTTATTAGGTGATCACAAATTTACAATGGTATAACTTACTGATGAATTGAACATTATCATTATAAAGAATCTGTCTTTTTAATAATGCTTTTGACTTAATATCTATTTCTCTGACATTAAGGCTATCTGACCAGCTTTCTCTCACTTGCATGGTATGTATTTTTTTCCATTCTTTTTCTTTTAACCTTCCTGTATACTTTAGTTTGATATATATCTCTTATAAACTTCATATAGTTGATTTTTTAAATCCTGACAATCTTTTAATTGGAGCTTTTAGTCTGTTTGCATGTATTTACTGACATTTCAGATTAAATTGTTGTCCTATTTTGTGCTGTTTATCCCACCTGTTCTATGTTTCATTCATTTTCTTTTCCTGCCTTCTTTTGGCTGGTCATTTTTTTTTGTAGCGACACTTTTTTTTTTCTTCTCATAGTTTGAAAATTTTCAATTCTCTTAGTGTTTACCCTAGAAATTACAAAATTCATACTTATTGAAACACAAAATTAATCAGTAACTATCCTTTTCCCAAGGAATGTAGAATGCATTAACTCTATTGATTCCTTTTCCTGCTTATATATTGTCATTGTGTGTTATTTTCATTGATGACTTTTTAAAACTCCACAGGACATTGTTTTATGCACTCAATTCTCATTCAGATTTACCCATGTATTTGCCATTTTTTTCCTCATTCCTTTTTGCCTCTCTTCCCTTCCACCTGGGATCATTTTCCTTCCACATGAAGAATATATCCTGAATCTCCTATTTTGCAGATGGCAACTCTGTTTTTGCTACTCTGAAATGTCCTGATCTTACTTTCTTTTCTAAGAAATCTTTTCATGGATATAAAATTCTAGGTTAGCAATTATTTTTCTTTGTTTACTGAATATATCATTCTACTTGCTTCTGACTCAGTTGTTGTCTGACACTACTTTGAATGCAATGTCTTTTTTTTCGTAGCACATTTTAAGGTTTCTCTGCTTTTGATATTCTGTAGATTCACTGTGTATGTAGGATAAATTTGTTTTTATTTAATCTGTTTAAGAATTTATAAGCTTCTGAATTTGTGAATTGATGTCTTTCTTCATTCTGGAAAATTCTGTTAATTGTTCTTTCCTTTGGCTTCTTTATCATCGTTTTCACCCTTCATCTCTCTGTGGTACATTCTGAGTGATTTTTTATGATCTTCCAACTACCTTTCTCTTTTCAGCTGTGTCTAGTTTAAATTTTTTAGTTATGGGTTTTTGTTTTGTTTTGTTTTTGAGATGGAGTCTCACTCTGTCGCCCAGGCTGGAGTACAGTGGTGCGATTTCGACTCACTGCAACCTCAGCTTCCCAGGTTCAAGCAATTCTCCTGCCTCAGCCTCCCGAGTAGCTGGGATTACAGGCATGTGCCACCACGCCTGGTAATTTTTTTGTATTTTTAGTAGAGATGGGGTTTCACCATATTGGCCAGGCTGTTCTCTAACTCCTGACCTTGTGATTCTCCCCACTCGGCCTTCCAAAGTGCTGGGATTACAGGCATGAGCCACTGCACCTGGCCAAGTTATGGTATTTTTTTTTATTTCTAGAAATTTTCTTTCTTTCTCAAATTGGTTCTGTTGTCTTTTGATTGCCTATTTCCTGAAGATATGTTTAAGCTTGCCTTTTATTTCTTGAAACAGTAAGCACAATTAATATGTCGAATCATGTTCATATCTGAAGTCTTTGTTTGGCTTTTAATTCTTGCTAGTTTTCAGTATGCTTGGTTTTTCCTTGTGTGCTTACTTAATTTTGACTATATGTAAACCACTGCCCTTGAAAAAGTTATCTTGGTCAATACTTGGGGGCCTGCTATGAAGTGGGTAGCTTTCCCCAGAGAGAATGTGTTTGCTTTTGCCAAGTTTCTAGTTCAAGGACCTGTTTGGGACCATTTTAAACTAATAATCACTTGAGAGTTTTTGGACCACATAGGTTACGGCAATTTGGTTTGCAAATCTCAAGGGCTCCAAGTCTGATTATTCTATAATCTAGTCATGGGCCATTTTCATATTATTTAATGTATTTAAATATATTTTAAAATTTCAATGCAGAAGGATGTTATGGACAGGAAAGGCTTTACATGGTATTATCCCACTAAATGGATGTGAAGGAGACTCGGGTTTAATTCCAAATTTTTCCATTCATAAGCTATAGAATGCCTAGAGTTTTATCTCAAGCTCAGGCTTGCATACCCAACTCCCTAACTCTATATCTCTAGGCATCATTTGATATGATGTAGGCAGCATATCAAAACTTGGATATAGTTCCAAGTTTTCAGAGAGGGTTTGGCTTTTTGCTTCTCAGTATCAAAACATCTTCTTTTGTAGTATTTGACTATGTGGAGATGGAGAAGATTTTTTTCTTTTAAGTTTACCTTTTCCTCACAGGCTCTATGGAGTTCCAACCTTCCATGCTGGTTGGACTTTTAACTTTGGTTCCCACTGCAAAGCTGAAGTTTGGGGCTAGGGACATTTGCCAGGGTATGGGACAGGCAGTCACCCACGCCCACACTCCATGCACCTCCTGGGCCAGGCTGGACCAGTTCCGGCCCCGGGGTGAACTTGGAAATCTCACCACAGGCACCTTACAGAGGTGGGCGTGGGGAGACTACTCTTGCTCACTTGAGGCAGAAGCGGTTCATGGGCTCCTGGGAGGATTTAGAACTTTCTATACAACAAAATCCTTCCTTCGTCATCTTCAGGCCAACAGAGACACTTGGCAGTTAAAGAAACTTGACTGTGTTTTTATTTTTATATTTATTTTTTGTTTTTCATTTTAAACAAGAAGTTTATTTAAACAACCCCATGCTTGGCGTCCAGGGAGAACTCTCCAGGATGTTTTTAGAGTCTTTCATCCCTACTTAAAGACAGATTGCCCTACATGTTGACAGCTAGTATAAAGAAGTTATAAAATGTACTTGGATTTAAATGATAACTGAAAAAGGCCAGGCGCGGTAGCTCATGCCTGTAATCCCAGCACTTTGGGAGGCCGAGGTGGGTGGATCACGAGGTCAGGAGATCGAGACCATCCTGGCTAACACGGTGAAACCCCATCTTTACTAAAATTACAAAAAAATTAGCCGGGTGTGGTGGCAGGCGCCTGTAGTCCCAGCTACTCGGGAGGCTGAGGCAGGAGAATGGTGTGAACCCGAGAGGTTGAGGTTGCAGTGAGCCAAGATTGCACCACTGCACTCCAGCCTGGGTGACAGAGCGAGACTCCATCTCAAAAATAAAATAAAATTAGAATTTAAAAAAAAAAGTGAAAAAGATTAAAATTCTCCATCCTATCAATGTATTTAATAATGTTTCTGTTCTTTTTTTGTGTTTTTGGTAAAACAGAACAAAATGCCAGGCGCAGTGGCTCATGCCTGTAATCCCAGCACTTTGAGAGGCTGAGGTGGGCGGATCATGAGGTTAGGAATTCAAGACCAGCCTGGCCAACATGGTGAAACCCCATCTCCACTAAAAATACAAAAATTAGCCAGGCATGGTGGCAGGTGCCTGTAATCCCAGCTACTCAGGAGGCTGAGGCAGGAGAATTGCTTGAAACCAGAAGGTGGGGGTTGCAGTGAGCCAAGATTGCGCCATTGCGCTCCGGCCTGGGTGAAAGAGTGAAACTCCATCTCAAAAAAAAAACCAAAAAACAAAAAACTCCAGAGCAAAATAACTTACTAAAATATAAATATGAGAGCTGAGTAAGTTAGCTTACATGGACAAGTGCTTTAGGAAAAAATACTTAAAAGCGCGTCCTTTAATTCTCTGGTTTCCTGCTTTTACTTACATTTTGGCCCAGTAATTTTTTGGTCTCTTGTCAGTCAGCCCCTCAATCGTTTGAATAAAGATTTTAAAAAATTATCTAGCATTCTAAATTGTTTTAAGTAACAGGGTTGATCACAAATAACCTGAAAGCTTGCTCTCTCATTTCCTTTTTAGGTTTTATTTAAGTTTACCTTATTAGTGAGGCCTTCCTTATCCACACTTCATTTTTAGAATCTCCTATACCTCTCCTTACCCTCCTTTGTCTTATTTTTTTCACAGCCATCATCATCTGTGTATCAACTGTATGTTTACTTATTTTCCATCTCATCTGCACTAGAATATAAGTTCCATGAAGAAAGGGGCTGTTTCATTCACATTTCCAAAAGCAGTGCCTGGCAGACAATAAACAGTATTCGTTGAATCAATGAAGAACAGCTCTCCACTAAGCTCCAGCCCAAAGTATCCAACTGTCAACTTGAAATCAAACAGGTTTTTCACTCTTAATGTAGACAAAATAAAACTTTTGATTTTCTGTTCACCCTACCACCACACCAGCTTCCCTTTTCCTCATTTCAGTAAATAGCACCACATTCTTTCAGTTATTAATATCAGAAACTTGAGTCATTTGTAGTTTTTCCCTTTCCCTCAAAACCTAGATCCAATCCATCAGCAAGGGCTACAGGTCAAACCTCTAAAATACAGCTCAAATCCATCCTCATCTCTCCATCTCCATGGCCACTCCTTATGGCAACTGGAATCTTCTTCTGAAGTTTTGCATCCCATCATATTGCTCCCCTGCTTCTTGGTGCACTTAAATGCCTTACCATCCATGTCTTCCAAAACCCTGTGTAATGCTGCCTCTTCCTAGCTCTCCAGCCTTATCTCTTTACTGCCCCCCTTGCCCATTAGACTCCAGCCATATTGGTTCTATTCCATTCTTTAAATAAGCCAAAATCTTTCCTGAGTCTTCCAGATGCTATTCCTCTATCCTTAATGCTCTTTATTCTGATCTAGGGTGGCTATCTCATCCTTTAAGTCTTAGCTCAAATATCACTCCATTAGGGAGGACTCACCTCACCACTGTACTTAAGTAGGTGGTCCTCTGATCATAATCATTCTGTATCACTTCCCTTTATATATCCTTCATTGCATCATTGCATCATTGCAACTTGAATTATATACTCATCGGTTTGGGGAATTCTTGAACAGGAGAGATTTTCTGTACTTCTAGTGAGAGTGAATTTCTGCTTGGTTACTGGCACAGGATCCTGGGCCCACAAGATTCTCTGCCTTTCTCAAGGGCAAAAGATTTTTGCTTTTACATCTCCTTCAAGAGCAGTGGATCTCTGCCTGGGCCATAAGGGCAGGAAGGTTTGCCATCTCTCCCCCAGTGGCTTTGCTTTGTACAAGACAAAGGTCTGAGGAAGCGGGCAGTGTTTCACGCCTGTCAGCCCAGCATTTCATGCATGCCTGTGTCACTGAGGGGTCTCTTCTCACCAGTCTCTTGCCCCAGTCTTTCTCATCAGCATGCAGTGGAGGCTTGTGGAAAGTGATTGTGAACCTCTGTCATGTCAGGGGACCTATTTTAAACTGATATCGATTACACAGTTGGCCTTTAAAGAATTCCTTAACATTTAATGATTTCTGTCAGTAGACAATTCTCCACGGGTCTCTCACATTTCTGCATGATTGCATGGAAAGGTACTGCCTGCCTTTTTTCTGGACTACCTTTTCAAGGATATTTATATAAAGAACAGCCTGGAAAGACCGACAGAGATACCATCTCTCCAGACAGTATCTCCCTCTAGAAGAAGAACAAGTTTGATTACTGTCCAGTATAATAAAGACCTATTCCTCCAGAGCAAAGGGCAAGCATGCTAAATATCCATTATAACATGTTTGGTTCCCTAAACTCAGGGTTCCTTCTGTTATGCAATCCACTGTGGGTGCAGGTATCACCTGGGCCTCTTCTGATAACACTGTGGGGATGCTGACACTGACTAATGCTACTGGTGTAATAAAGTCATTTGTTTCCAATTCAGGAATCTGAGGCAAACTAACTTGCAAGGAGTGTAAGCACACAGACTCTTCTAAATTCTTTATAATTTATTCTCACTTGCTTTAATGGCAGCCTCCTATTCTCTGATGAAGGCAAAACAGTTCATATATCCTGTTTCTCTCTGAAGGGGGCTTGTCACTCTTTGAAAACCAGTTCCTTTGGCTACTTTCTCTGATGGATATAAGAAAATTTATCACTTTTTGTTGTTAGGATAGGAGTAACATTCTCTTGCAGCTTTCTACATCTTAGGTGGAAGTGAAAATCCCAAAGTGTATCTATTTGATTACTTTTTATTACTGAAATAGACACTGATTTGCAAACTCTTGTTGTTCACCTTACACATATTTAGTTTTTAAAGAAGCATAGGCATAAGTGAGGACCTCTAGGAATTTTGAAAAACAGCTCATGAAATATTTCATCACAAGGGCTGGAAACAATGGACCAGGATATTTACCTTCTAGCACAGGTGAGGCAGGAGAGGGTGAAATAATATGACTCATGAGAGATGAAATGTTATACAAAATGTATATATGCACTGGCAACCAACCCTACTAGAGGACCAGGAGAACATACAGAAAAGCTGTAACCACTCAGAGTAAAGAGAGGGCTTTTGGAGCTCTCAAAAATGGGTAAGAGGTAGCAGAAAGATCTGAAAAGGATACAGAGGATGGTAGAACAGCAAGCAGTGTCTTGAGGATTCATGGGTTTTCTATTTCTTCATTGTTTTTCCTCCTCTGCATTCATTCTCTTTTTCTGGTAAACAGAATTTGGATTTCTTTTGTGAGATTTACCCCTTCTGCATTTGAAAGTACTGTTAGGACCATCAATTAAAGTGACTAGTGGTCCCCAACCCAACTTTCCCAGGACTCCCTGAGTCATAAAAGATAGTATCTCTGTTGAAACTGATTCTTCACTGACTTGTTAGTTCCTATTACATAGAACAGACTTAGTTCCTATCCTTTGAAAGCCTAGTTTAATTTTTCTTCTCTGAATTATCCAATATTCTCATTTTGCTTAAGTGAGCCAAAGTTGAATTTCTGTTGCTTGTAACCAAAGAAACCCAACTGATAGAGGGAGAGTAGTCCAAGAGAGGGCACAGTAGAGACTCAAGAAGGCTTGTGAAGGTAGTCTGAAACCCAGATACTTTATTTAAAATTATTACAAACATTAATGACTGTCAAAATTGCTGACAAAGGTACAATGACTAAGCAATTTCATGCTTCTATGTGCTGGTACTTAATTAGCATTTTCTAATAATTAGGCTAATGATGTTTTATTACTACAAACCATATTTAGAGTTCACTCTCATAGATCCCATACTAGAAATACAAGCAAATGAAAATGAGCTGAATTAATAAGGCATCACATGCTACTGGAAAAAAATTGAGGAGAGGGTGCTGAGAGTAGCAAAGGGTCTATGTTATAAGGAAATACATGCACTTACTGAATTTTAGCTGTTTGATTCCTTAAATTTCAGTTATAAAACTCAGTTGTATCAGGCAAACCATACATGAAGATAATTTAAAGAACAAGATACCAAGTAGATACTAAAATGAAAAATACAGTAGAGCACCAAATAGAATATTCTCAACAAATGTCTCAAAAAATGCACAGAGCAAAAATGAGACAAACAACTGCTACAAACAGATCAGTCTAACAGCTAAGTGATTTGGAATGAAAATTTACTCTTTGGCTAATCTTTCCCTCCCTCACAGATGAGGCCCTGTGGCTCAGGGAGACAAAATGGTTTGTCTGAAGCTTGCAAGGGTATATTTCAGACACGCTTCAGATGAAGGAGCCTCTCTTTCCATGAGGAGATGGCAGAATGCTGAATTCCTGTTCAATCTGAAATTTAGCCATATAAGTTGTAGAAATAAGAGCAGGTTTTAAGCCTCCCTTAAAATATAAATATCATTCTGAGTCCTCTTCTAGGGTTATCCCATCACTTTCTGAAAATATTAGAAAAGATCAAGTTGTATCCAGGTAATAATCAGGATAAGACCATCTAATACATATCTTTAATAGCCAAAATTTTTTCAAACATGATACTTGAGCAGAACCAGGAAATTCTGGAAACCTAGTCTGCCACAGGTTACCTCACCCAAGGTTACTCAGCCTTGGCACTACTAATATTTTGGGAAGGGTAATTCTTTGTTGTGGGGCGGGGGGCTGTCCAATGTAGGTTATTTAGCAGCATCCCTGGCCTCTACTCACTAAATGCCAATAACTGCCCTAGTCATGACATCACAAATGTCTCCCAACATTGCTAAATATCCTCTGAGGAGCCAAACTGCCCCCAGGTTGACAAACACTGATTTCAATATCATGACTACAACAAAACAAATATAACTGCCAGCTGCATGAATGCACTGCGGAGTTAACTGTGATCAGAGTTACATTTTAATTTTAATCCAAGTATAAATCACGGCTAGAACTAAGTTAGTGATGCTAGTTTTTGTCTAACAGGCCACATATGGCTAATGAACACCTGAAATATGGCTACTCGGAAGTAAGAAATGCAGTAAGTATAAAATATGTACTGTATTTTGAAGACTTGGTATAAAAAAGGAAGTAAAATACCTCATTAATAATTTTTATATTAATTTAGCTATTTTGGGCATACTACTGGGTGAAAAATAATATCAAAATTATTTTGCCCTGTTCACTTTTACTTTGCTTAGTTACTAAAAAATTTTAAATAAAACATGTGACTTGTATTATAATTCTATTGGACGGCACTAGTCTACAAACTTGAAATGATTTAGTATTATTCTTTAAGGAAATAAATTAAGTCTAGTATGCCAAAAAAATTTTGGAAACCACAGCCCTATAAAATTAGTTCACCTTTGAGCATCATAACTCTTTATCATGCCTAAATGATTTTTCTGCTTCTTTAAACCAATTACTTCTATTCCAATGCTTTATTCTCAGAGTTTCAATCGGTTCTTTTCTGACTGCCGATTTATCTTCATGTTGTTCCTTATCATTCTCCTGTACATCTGTTTCTTTCATACACTTGGGAATTTTCCTAGTGCTATGTTGAGATGTTGCAGCATCCATCATACTTAGAAAATCGTAAGCTGGAAGAGGAGGTTTCCATTCCTGAGCAGGTAAAATTGCTGGAAGGAAGAAACAATCAAAGGTTAAAGATTAACAGCTATAAAATTGTCACATCAACATACTAGAAAATGTTTTATTTTGAAAAACACATATGTAGAAGTGAAAGCTTTATTAGTTTTACTTATCTAAGCAAAGTTAGGAATTTTTTAATTGTCATCGTCAACAAGAAACTTGATACATTTGTCATTACTAGCCATTTTCATTTTTAGATTACATTTACAGACTATTATTTTCTTTCAAAAAGATAAGCATGAATACGGGGAAAAAGGTCCAGAATCTCAATGCCAATTAACCTCTGTTGAAGTTTTGAAAAATAGCAATATGTGTAACAAGATCACAAACACATATGTAAAACGTTATATGTAAAATGTTAAATGAAAGAGTCACTTGCTTCCCTCTTTACTGCCAAAGAAATGTAACTATTTCTTATAAATCATTCAAGAAAAAAAATCTGGAACATATGTAATTATTTATTATATAGTTATTTATACAAGTGTTTCCTTACATTTTAAAGCATTTTCTGTTGTTGAAGCTTTTGATTAACATCTTTTCCACACACTTTATGAAAACAAGTTCATTTTATAAAAATAATTATAGACAAGAAATTAAAAATTGCTGTGGAATCAACTGTACTCTATACATAGTGATTAAATAATTTTTCTTAGATAAGCTTCATTACAATGAATCTTAACATTATTTTAAAATATTGGTTAGTAAAAGAGGAAAACTGATTAAAGCTGATAACATGAGATAAATTAGCTAACTGTCTTCCATTTACTAGACAGTTTACAAAACAGTTTCAAAATTTAGTTGTCCCATTTAGGATACTATTTTAAAAAATAAACTATATAAGGAAATGTACAAAGTAAACCTTTTAAATATAAATTCCAATGAAAAATCTATGCACTGTTACACGCTAAAAAATAAATGCTCATAAGATATAAACTTGAGCATCTCTCATAAATTGAGTATCTTTAAGAACTTAGAAAAATCATATAAATTGCAATTTCCTAAAGCTCAAAAATCTGTATATTATACATGCAGTACAGCTGTACTTTGCTTATTGATATATAATTTCTTCACTCATACTCAACTATATGAAATCTTGGTGTTGCCAGGTTAGCAGGTTCAAAAGTGACAAACAGATGATATATTTTCTTGAATATAATGAATATAATGAACAGGTGAGAAGAAGTAGTTTGCAATATGCAGATAAATGTATATTAAAGTATCTGTAAGAGCCCAGTTTAGGCTGGGCATGGTGGCTCACATGTGTAATCCCACCACTTTGGGAAGCGAAGATGGGAGAATACCTTGACCCCAGGACTTCAAGACTAGCCTGGGCAACATAGTGGGAACCCTTCTCTACAAAAAATAAAAAAATAAAAAAAATTATCTGGGCATGGTGGCACGCGCCTGTAGTTCCGGCTACTCGAGAGGTTGAGGTGGAAGATTCACTTGAGCCCAGATGGTTGAGGCTGCAATGAGCCGTGTTTACACCATTGCACTCAAACCTGGATGAGAGAGTGTGACACTGTCTCAACAACAACAAAGAGTCCAGTTTAAAGTGTAGCATGCAGCAAATATTATATTTAAGAATATTTATTTTTAAGGTCAACACTGCAGCCTAATGGTCTGAGACTATGATAAAATGCCTGAAACATCCCAATTCTGCTAATTACTTGCTGAAGGTACTCTACAAAGATCTTAAGGTTTTCAACTGCAAATAAAACAGTAACAACATAGGGTAACAAATACATTATTCATGAAATCAGTATTGATGATAAATAATACTAATTAACATTTATTGAGCCTTTACTATACACATGCATTATTCATTTAATCTTTACAATTTTATAGATGAGAAGACCAAAGCATACAAAGATCAGGGAACTGGGCCAAAGTTAAGTGTAAATCTCAAATAAGAATTGCCAGAAAGAGCAAGATGGCTGAATAGGAACAGCTCAAGCCTCCAGCTCCCAGTGTGAGCAACACAGAAGACGGGTGATTTCTGCATTTTCAACTGAGGTACCGGGTTCATCTCACTGGGGAGAGCAGGACAATTGGTGCTGGTCAGCTGCTGCAGCCCGACCAGCGAGAGCTGAAGCAGAGCGAGGCATCGCCTCACCTGGGAAGCGCAAGGGGGAAGGGAATCCCTTTTCCTGGCCAAGGGAAACTGAGACACACAACACATGGAAAATTGGGTAACTCCCACCCTACTACGGCGCTTTACCAAGGGTCTTAGCAAATGGCATACCAGGTGATTATATCCCACACCTGGCCTGGAGGGTCCCACGCCCACAGAGCCTCCGTCATTGCTGGCAGAGCAGTCTGAGATCTAACTGCAAGGCGGCAGCGAGGCTGGGGGAGGGGCGCCCGCCATTGCTGAAGCTTAAGTAGGTAAACAAAGCCTCTGGGAAGCTCGAACTGGATGGAGTCCACCTCAGCTCAAGGAGGCCTGCCTGTCTCTGTAGACTCCACCTCTGGGTGGAGTCTGACAGCTGTCTGACAGCTTTGAAGAGAGCAATGGATCTCCCAGCACGAAGGTTGAGATCTGAGAACAGACAGACTGCCTGCTCAAGTGGGTTCCTGACCCCTGAGTAGCCTAACTGGGAGACATCCCCCACTAGGTGCAGACCGACACCTCACACCTCACACGGCGGGGTACACCCCTGAGACGAAATTTCCAGAGCAAGAATCAGAGAGCAGCACTCGCTGTTCAGCAATATTCTATCTTCTGCAGCCTCTGCTGCTGATACCCAGGCAAACAGGGTCTGGAGTGGACCTCAAGCAATCTCTGACAGACCTACAGATGAGGGTCCTGACTGTTAGAAGGAAAACTAACAAACAGAAAGGACACCCACACCAAAACCCCATTAGTACGTCACCAGCATCAAAGACCAAAGGCAGATAAAACCACAAAGATGGGGAAAAAGCAGGCCAGAAAAGCTGGAAATTAAAAAAATCAGAGCGCATCTCCCCCTCCAAAGGAACACAGCTCATCACCAGCAACGGATCGAAGCTGGACGGAGAATGACTTTGACGAGTTGAGAGAAGGCTTTAGTTGATCAAACTTCTCAGAGCTAAAGGAGGAACTACATACCCAGCGCAAAGAAACTAAAAATCTTGAAAAAAAGAATGGAAGAATGGATAACTAGAATAATCAATGCAGAGAAGGGCATAAACGAACTGACAGAGATAAAAACCATGACACAAGAAATACGTGACAAATGCACAAGCTTCAGTAACCGACTCGATCAACTGGAAGAAAGAGTATCAATGATTGAAGATCAAATGAATAAAATGAAGCAAGAAGAGAAATCTAGAGGAAAAAAAGGAAAAAGAAATGAACAAAGCCTCCAATAAGTATGGGATTATGTGAAAAGACCAAATCTACATCTGATTGATGTGCCTGAAAGTGAGGGGGAAAATGGAACCAAGTTGGAAAACACTCTTCAGGATATCATCCAGGAGAACTTCCCCAACCTAGTAACGCAGGCCAACATTCAAATTCAGGAAATATAAAGAATGCCACAAAGATACTCCTCAAGAAGAGCAATTGCAAGACACACAATTGTCAGATTCGCCAAAGTTGAAATGAAGGAAAAAATGTTAAGGGCAGCCAGAGACAAAGGTCAGGTTACCCACAAAGGGAAGCCCATCAGACTAACAGCAGATCTCTCGGCAGAAACTCTACAAGCCAGAAGAGAGTGGGGGCCAATATTCAATATTATTAAAGAAAAGAATTTTCAACCCAGAATTTCATATCCAGACAAACTAAGTTTCATCAGTGAAGGAGAAATAAAATCCTTTACAGACAAGCAAATGCTTAGAGATTTTGTCACCACCAGGCCTGCCCTACAAGAGATCCTGAAGGAAGCACTAAACATGGAAAGGAACAACTGGTACCAGCCATTGATAAAACATGCCAAAATGTAAAGACCATTGATGCTAGGAAGAAACTGCATAAACTAACGAGCAAAATAACCAGCTAATATCACAATGACAGGATCAAGTTCACACATAACAATATTAACCTTAAATGTAAATGGACTAAATGGTCCAATTAAAAGACACAGACTGGCAAATTGGATAAAGAGTCAAGACCCATCAGTTTGCTGTATTCAGAAGACCCATCTCACACGCAGAGACACCCATAGGCTCAAAATAAAGGGATGGAGGAAGATCTACCAAGCAAATGGAAAACAAAAAAAAAAAAGCAGGGGTTGAAATCCTAGTCACTGATAAAACAGACTTTAAACCATCAAAGATCAAAAGAGACAAACAAGGCCATTACATAATGGTAAAGGGATCAATTCAACAGGAAGAACTGACTATCCTAAATACATATGCGCCCAATACAGGAGCACCCAGATTCATAAAGCATGTCCTTAGAGACTTACAAAGACACTTAGACTCCCATACAATAATAATGGGAGACTTCAACACCCCATTGTCAACATTAGACAGATCAACAAGACAGAAAGTTAACAAGGATATCCAGGAATTGAACTCAACTCTGCATCAAGCGGACCTAATAGTCATCTACAGAACTCTCCACCCCAAATCAACAGAATATACATTCTTCTCAGCACCACATCACACTTATTCCAAAATTGACCACATAGTTGGAAGTAAAGCACTCCTCAGCAAATGCAAAAGAACAGAAATTATAACAAACTGTCTCTCAGACCACCGTGCAATCAAACTAGAACTCAGGACTAAGAAAATAAATCAAAACCACTCACCTACATGGAAACTGAACAACCTGCTGCTGAATGACTACTGGGTACATAACGAAATGAAGGCAAAAATAAAGATGTTCTTTGAAACCAATGAGAACAAAGATACAACATACCAGAATCTCTGGGACACATTTAAAGCAGTGTGTAGAGGGAAATTTACAGCACTAAATGCCCACAAGAGAAAGCAGGAAAGATCTAAAATTGACACCCTAACATCACAATTAAAAGAACTACAGAAGCAAGAGCAAACACATTCAAAAGCTAGCAGAAGGCAAGAAATAACTAAGATCAGAGCAGAACTGAAGGAGATAGAGACACAAAAAACTCTCCAAAAAATCAATGAATCCAGGAGCTGGTTTTTTGAAAAGATCAACAAAATTGATAGACTGCTAGCAAGATTAATAAAGAAGAAAAGAGAGAAGAATCAAATAGACGCAATAAAAAATGATAAAAGGGATATCACCACCGACCCCACAGAAATACAAACTACGATCAGAGAATACTGTAAACACCTCTATGCAATTAAACTAGAAAACCTAGAAGAAATGGATAATTTCCTGGACACTTACACCCTCCCAAGACTAAACCAGGAAGAAGTTGAATCCCTAAATAGACTCTGAATAGCAGGCTCTGAAACTGAGGCAATAATTAATAGCCTACCAATCAAAAAAAAGTCCAGGACCAGACGGATTCACAGCCGAATTCCACTGAAGGTACAAGGAGGAGCTGGTACCATTCCTTCTGAAACTATTCCAATCAATAGAAAAAGAGGGAATTCTCCCTAACTCATTTTATGAGGCCAACATCATCCTGATACCAAAACCTGGCAGAGACACAACAAAAAAAGAGAATTTTAGACCAATATCCCTGATGAACATGGATGCAAAAATCCTCAATAAAATACTGGCAAACTGAATCCAGCAGCACATCAAAAAGCTTATCCACCATGATCAAGTGGGCTTCATCCCTGGGATGCAAGGCTGGTTCAACATTCAGAAATCTATAAACATAATCCAGCATATAAACCGAACCAAAGACAAAAACCACATGATTATCTCAATAGATGCAGAAAAGGCCTTTGACAAAATTCAACAGCCCTTCATGCTAAAAACTCTCAATAAATTCGGTATTGATGGAACGTATCTCAAAATAATAAGAGCTATTTATGACAAACCCACAGCCAATATCATACTGAATGGGCAAAAACTGGAAGCATTCCCTTTGAAAACTGGCACAAGACAGGGATGCCCTCTCTCACCACTCCTATTCAACACAGTGTTGGAAGTTCTGGCTAGGGCAATCAGGCAAGAGAAAGAAATAAAGGGTATTCAGTTAGGAAAAGAAGAAGTCAAATTGTCCCTGTTTGCAGATGACATGATTGTATATTTAGAAAACCCCATCATCTCAGCCCAAAATCTCCTTAAGCCTATAAGCAGCTTCAGCAAAGTCTCAGGATACAAAATTAATGCGCAAAAATCACAAGCATTCTTATACACCAGTAACAGACAAACAGAGAGCCAAATCATGAATGAACTTCTATTCACAACTGCTTCAAAGAGAATAAAATACCTAGGAATCCAACTTACAAGGGATGTGAAGGACCTCTTCAAGGAGAACTACAAACCACTGCTCAGTGAAATAAAAGAGGACACAAACAAATGGAAGAACATACCATGCTCATGGATAGGAAGAATCAATATCGTGAAAATGGCCATACTGCCCAAGGTAATTTATAGATTCAATGCCGTTCCCATCTAGCTACCAATTAGTTTCTTCATAGAATTGGAAGATACTGCTTTAAAGTTCATATGGAACCAAAAAAGAGCTCGCATTGCCAAGACAATCCTAAGTCAAAAGAACAAAGCTGGAGGCATCACGCTACCCGACTTCAAACTATACTACAAGGCTACAGTAACCAAAACAGCATGGTACTGGTACCAAAACAGAGATACAGACCAATGGAACAGAACAGAGCCCTCAGAAATAATACCACACATCTACAGCCATCTGATCTTTGACAAACCTGACAAAAACAAGAAATGGGGAAAGGATTCCCTATTTAATAAATGGTGCTGGGAAAATTGGCTAGCCATAAGTAGAAAGCTGAAACTGGATCCTTTCCTTACTCCTTATACGAAAATTAATTCAAGATGGATTAGAGACTTAAATGTTAGACCTAAAACCATAAAAACCCTAGAAGAAAACCTAGGGAATACTATTCAGGACATAGGTATGGGCAAGGACTTCATATCTAAAACCCCAAAAGCAACGGCAACAAAAGCCAAAATTGACAAATGGGATCTAGTTAAACTAAAGAGCTTCTGCACAGCAAAAGAAACTACCATCAGAGTGAACAGGCAACCTACAGAATGGGAGAAAATTTTTGCAATCTACTCATCTGACAAAGGGCTAATATCCAGAACCTACAAAGAACTCAAATTTACGAGAAAAAAACAAACAACCCCATCAAAAAGTGGGCAAAGGATATGAACAGACATTTCTCAAAAGAAGACATGCATACAGCCAACAGACACATGAAAAAATGCTCATCATCACTGGCCATCAGAGAAATGCAAATCAAAACCACAATGAGATACCATCTCACACCTGTTAGAATGGCAATCATTTAAAAGTCAGGAAAGAACAGGTGCTGGAGAGGATGTGGAGAAACAGGAACACTTTTACACTGTTGGTGGGATTGTAAACTGGTTCAACCATTGTGGAAAACAGCATGGCGATTCCTCAAGGATCTAGAACTAGAAGTACCATATGACCCAGCCATCCCATTACTGGGGATATACCCAAAGGATTATAAATCATGCTGCTATAAAGACACATGCACACGTATGTTTATTGCAGCACTATTCACAATAGCAAAGACTTGGAATCAACCCAAATGTCCATCAGTGACAGACTGGATTAAGAAAATGTGGCACATATACACCATGGAATACTATGAAGCCATAAAAAAGGATGAGTTCATGTCCTTTGTAGGGACATGGATGCAGCTGGAAACCATCATTCTCAGCAAACTATCACAAGAACAGAAAACCAAACACCGCATGTTCTCACTCATAGGTGGGAATTGAACAATCAGATTACTTGGACTCTGGAAGGGGAACATCACACACTGGGGCCTATTATGGGAAGGGGGGAGGCGGGAGGGATGGCATTGGGAGTTATACCTGATGTAAATGGCGAGTTGATGGGTGCTGACGAGTTGATGGGTGCAGCACACCAACATGGCACAAGTATACATATGTAACAAACCTGTACATTGTGCACATGTACCCTAGAACTTGAATAAAAAAGAAAAAAAATAAAAATTAAAAAATAAAAATAAAAAAAAAAAAAGAATTGCCAGCGGCCACAGTTTCACAGAAATTAAGATATGGAACAAGTAAGGTGAGGTGGAAACCAGTGACACCATGTTACTGATTTAGACTATTTCCAGAATGTCCCTACAACCCACCCCACCCCAACCCCATCTCAGAACACCACTGATGGCAAAGATCTATCTACAAGAGATGCCGACAGCAGACCCTGCTAACACAGAAGGCAGAATCCAATACACAGAGACTGTTTAGTTTTCTTCTTCCTGCTGCAGAGGCTACAGGATTAATTTAAGAATAGGAGCAGTGATGCACAGAAATGACGGAAACCCACAAAGAATGAGCTGGCAAAGACATTAACAAAATTGCAATCAAAGACGTGCCAGTCTCTCAGAAAACTCAGAATTATTACACTGATTCTTTCCTCTGGGTAATGGTTTGAGCTGAGGAATCAAAGCCCTCAGGTATGTTCCTTGCAGGAAAAGATCTTTACATAGGTGATGATAATACATTAGAGTTTACACTTTACAAAGTGCCTCCGCATACATCCTTTAAATAACTATGTGATGTATTCAGAGTGGAAACTATTAAACTCATTCTATAGTTGTACAGGAGGAAACCAAGAATGACTTGCCTAGAGCCACATAGTAATCAAGGAAGCTAGGTCAGGAGCTCAGGTTTCTATGTTTTGAACATGTCCGTTTTTTTTTTGTTTTGTTTTTTTTAAGTAATTCTGTTTGAGAAGCATTCTAGCACTAGCTACACATAATCATGACTTAGAGTCCATGGTAACTCTGTCACTGCACCTGCAAAATTACGATACTCATTTGATTCTATAAAATAGCAATGCAGACAGTGAAGTGAACACAGACTTTCTGAGGAGTTTAACAGCTACAGCTGAAAAGATCCCTCTACCATGTGGTGAGAATGAAGCAGTCAAAGATAAGTGATAACTACAGAAAGGTCTCCTTCCAGATCCACTTAAACAAAATATTGAATTGAATTTAATTAATTCTGTCCCATTTCCTAGGAAAATATTAAAACCAATAAATTACCTCAGAAAATTAAGACAAAAATACCATCTAAAGGAACCCAGAATAGCCAAAATCGTCTTGAAAATGAAGAACAGGGCCAGGTGCAGTGGCTCATGCCTGTAATCCCAACACTTTGCGGGGCTGAGGAGGGAGGGTTGCTTGAGGCCAGCAGTTCCAGACCAGCCTGGACAACACAGTGAGACCCTATCTCTACAAAAACAGAAACAAAGACAAAAACAAAAAAAACAAAGTCAGGCTTGGTGGTGCATGCATGTAGTGCTAGCTACTTGGAAGGCCGAGGTAGGAGAATCCCTTGAGCCCAGGAGTTCAGGGCTGTAGTGAGTAATGATTGCACCCCTGCACTCCAGCCTTGGGGACAGAGTGAGACCCTGCCTCAAAAAAAAAATAACAAAACACAAATAAAAGAAAATGAAAAACAAAGTTGGAGTAATCAAATTTCCCAATTTTAAAACCTACTACAAAGCTACAATAATCAAGACAGTGCAGTACTAGCATAAAGACAGGCACAAAACCATATACATGTATGCTCACAGCAGCATTATTCATAATCGCCATAAGTAAAGGCAACCCAATTGTCCATTAACTAAGGAATAAACAAAATGAAACATATCCATGTAGTGGAATATTCATCCATAAAAAGGAATGAACTACTGGTTCATGCTATAACGTGGTTGATCCTTGAAAACCTTATAAGTGAAAGAAGCCAGACCATAAGAAGCCACATATTATATGATACCATTTATATGAAATGTCTAGATTAGGCAAATCCATAGACCCATAAAATAGATGAGTGGGTGCCAAAGGGTGCACAGAGGAGAAAATTGAGAGTGACTGCTAATGGGTATGGGGTTTCTTTTTGGGGTGATGAAAATGTTCTGGAATTCAACAATGGTAGTAGTTGCATGGTCTTGGGAATGCATGAAAAAGTACTGAATCGTACACTCTAAAAGGATGAATTTTATGGTATATGAATTATATTTCAATAATATGATTTTAATATAATCCATATTTTATTTAAGCATAATATGTTTGTTAAAACTGTTTAACTTGACAGAAATGAAGCAGATCACTTAGGAAGGATGGGTTTGGTGTAATGATTGACCCTAAAATAAATATCTGATGAAATACATACAAATATATAAACTATAATGGTAGATTCATACTATACCTGATGGTTGACATAATACTGAGAATTTGTATACCAGAATGTATATGTATATACATACAAAGACACATACATACATATTTACATATATACACACACATACAAACCTTATTTCAGGACTCTGTCATGGAACAGTGTCAAAATATCATTTTAGGATACATCATCTAGTGTCTAATAAAATCCTTATATAGTATCTAGGAGACTTTTCGTTACATCAAATTTCATACTATTTGTTCAATATACTATAATAATCTAGGTTACTACATGTTTACTTATTTAAACTATAGCTACCGGCCTATTGTTGCCACAACTATGTATAAATGGTTAAGATTCGAATATAAATTAATATATACACATCCAGACTACAAATATAAATTTTTCTATGTTTTCAGAAAAGTAGATATTATGGTATGTTACAAGCCAGGATCATAGATTCTGGGCCAAGATCTATTTTCTTGTGGTTCAAAATTCTGGCTCTGTCCAAATCAGAAAGGAAGTTAAATTGTTTCTGTTTGCAGATAGCATGATCTTATGTATAGAAAACACCTAAAGACTCCACAAAAAGACCTGTTAGAACTAATCAACAAATTTAGTAAAGTTGCAAGATACAAAACAAACAAACTGGACCCTTATCTCACTCTTAACTCAAAAGATATTAAAGACTTAAATGTAAGAACTTAAATTACTAAAATAAATTATTAGACAAAAACATTACAGAAACTCTCCAGGATACTGGACTGGGCAAAGATTTTTTTTTTTTTTTTGAGATGGAGTCTCCCTCTGTCACCCAGGCTGGAGTGCAGTGGCATGATCTCCGCTCACTGCAAGCTCCGCCTCCCAGGTTCACGCCTTTCTCCTGCCTCAGCCTCCCGAGTAGCTGGGACTACAGGTGCCTGCCACCACACCTGGCTAATTTTTTTGTATTTTTAATAGAGATGGGATTTCACCGTGTTAGCCAGCAAAGATTTCTTAATACCCTACAAGCACAAGCAACCAAAGCAAAAATGGACAAATGGGATCACATCAAGTTAAAAAAAAGCTTTGTTCACAGCAAAGGAAACAATAAACAATCAGCAATGTGAAGAGATAACCCACAGAATGGAAGAAAGTATTAGCAAACTACCTGTCTGACAAGGGATTAATAGCCAGAGAATATAAGGAGCTCAAACTACTCTGGGGGGGGGACACTAATAATCTGATTTAAAAATTGGCAAAAGATCTGAATAGACACTTCTGAAAAGAAGACATTCAAATGGAAAATAGGTCTATGAAAACAAGTATTTCTCTGATCATCAGAGAAAAGCAAATCAAACCTACAATGAGATATCACCTCACCCCAGTTAAAATGACTTTTATCTCAAACAAAGGAAATAACAAATGCTGACAAGAATGCAGAGGAAAAGGAAGCCTTGTACACTTTGTGGGGCTCGAGATTTCAGTGGAGAAAGTAGCTGCAGATGGGGTATAAACAGCAAGAGAACTAGAATTAGAAGTGGTGCCTGAAGGTGAAACTAAATTGCTGCAATATTATGATGAATCTTGAATGGATGCTTCTCATGAATATGCAAGGGAAGTGGTTTCTTGAGTTGGAAACAACTGAAAATGCTATGAACATTGTTGAAATGACAGCAATGGATTTAGAATATTCCATAAACTTAGTTGATAAAGCAGCAGCAGGGTTTCAAAGGATTGACTCCAATTTTGAAAGAGGTTCTACTGTGAATAAAATGCTATCAAACAGCATCATATACTACAGAGAGATCTTTTGTGAAAAGAAAGCTCAGTCAATGCTGCAAACTTCATTGTTGTCTTATTGTAAGAAATTGCCACAGCCCAAACTTCAGCACTTCAGCAACTACCACCTGTCAGTTAGCAGCCATCAACACACAGACAAGACCCTCCAACAGCCAAAAGGTTACAATTCCCTGAAAGCTCAGATAACTGTTGGCATTTTCTAGCAATATTTTAAAATTAAGGTAAAAACATTTTTTTGGACATAATGCTATTACACATTTAATAGACTATAGTGTAAACATAACTTTTATAATATACTTAGAAACCAAAAAACTTGTATGATTTGCTTTATTTCAATATTTGCTTTATTTCAATATTTGCTTTATTGTGGTGGTCTCAAACTGAACCCACAATATCTCTGAGGTATGCCTGTACTTAGAACCAGAATTTTATATAACAATAATGTACTATTTGTAAAATATTCTCATTTTCTATAAAACCACATATTTGCTTACAGTTATAAAAAGAAAACAAGCTGGTATGCACATGGAAAAAGCTACACAAGAAATGTCCTCTGAAATTTACAATTTTAAATTTTATAAAAATAGATGAAAGACTTATGCTTTGGTAGGCCAAAGCTCCCACTGTAACAATTTTTTAAATGGCATAAATTACGAAAATCATGTTTGAATACACAGGTGATCTATACAAACAACATGGACTCAATGAATTAAAATCCAAGAAATAGGCCTTCGTAGGGGAGCCGATCACTGACTGAAGTCTAGAACCTTTGGCCTCCCAGTCAGAGACTGTCCACATGGATGATGCTACCAGCATTTTAGTAACTCATCCTACCATTCTTTTGCTATATTTAGAGTTTAACATTTATGGAACAAAATACAGAACTACATGTATTAAACAAAACAGAAAACTTACTGATATGATTTTCTAGTCCTGCTTCTAATTTCTTCAGCCACAATACAAGGTTTTCTTCAATTATAGCCTGGTCTGAAGGAAATGCAAATACTTGGCCACCTGAATGCAGATTCACCAAAACAAGAACAGGGAGGGGAGGCAGAGGATCAAAATATGCCCGCAAGATTCGTCTCCCCACTGGAGTATTCTTTCTGCAAAAAGGAACAATTGAACATATTAATGTTTCTTTCTACAACAAAATAATGAAAATAGTAATTTGTAGAACATTAAACTTTTAAGTAGTATCATGCCAGTAAGTTCACTTTATGAAAAGATGTACTAAAAACCAAGAGATCTATGACTATGTTATTAGTAATTGGATTCTTTAAAAGTTTCTTTTTAACATGGGGCACTTTGTTTGACTTAGGAGAAAAGCGGCAGCCAATGACAATTTTAATGAAAAGCAGGCATAGCCTAAAGGCTTGTCAATTTAGGCTTGACACAACCAATAGTTTCCTTCCAACATTTGGCCAAGTATCCGATCATATATCAGCTCAAAAATCAAATTATTACATAACTAGAAGATAACAAGATACTTATTTTTATAAATACTTCTTTTCCATAAAATTGTGCCTTTTCTCAGGAAAAAAAGAAGACATTAATTTCAAATTAAAGAAGTAGAAATAATTATGTTCATACAAGGAAACTCTAAGTTAAAGATACTTAGTTTTCCTAATGTAACACATTCCACATTTTATAACATAATATTTTACTCTGAGATACCCATAATGATAATTGCCTGGGAATGGGAAAATGTTGCCTCAAGCAGTAGAATGCACTGTGAAACTCTTCACAGCAAAAATGTACACTGCCCCATTTCTGTTATTTTTCAAATGAGTCTAAAGAATAAAATATGTCTTTCATCTGATGAATCTGAACAAGAAACAGTATATTATTTGTGAATTTTGTTCAGACATTAAATGTAACACAATCCATACATCTAGAAAACATACTAGGAAATATTGCTGATGAATGCACTGAAATCTGTCTAAACTTTAAAAATATAGAAGTACAGAAAAAGGAACTGAAGGAAAAGGTCAAAAATCACAATGTTTATATTCTGTATTTGCCAAATTTTCTCAATGGGCATCAATTCCTTTTAAAAATCAGAAGAATTATTGCTTTTAAAAATTTACTGTAGAATAAAATTCAATCTAAAATAAGGTAATCTTTGGACCCTGTTTGGGGGAGTTTAGTTACTAAAATATCATGATAACATATTTAATTCCATAAAATTAACTTCAAAGAGTTAGAGTTTCGTTTCCTAACGAAAATGTAATAATTATTAAACTTTCTTTACCTCTTACATATTAAAAAATAAAAACATACTTACAGATTTAACCAGCAAGGGGTAAGTGAATCCAAGTATTTCTGCTTTACCAGTGTCAATATTGCTTTTTTATACTGAGGATTTATGCTGCCATCACTGAACAAAATCAATAATGGTTTCTGAAGTCTGAAATAACTGGGAAGATTTTCCACAGTGATTTCTGGCTGTCAAAGAAAAGGAATAACAACAACAAAAAATTCATGGGGGATGATAACGAATACAATAGAAAACATTCAAATCGCTCAGTCAATTTTAGTTTGTAAAATGTAATTCAAATACATTTTCACTTAAGTAGAGATTTTACTATATTAATAACTATGAATCTCAATCTTCTCATTCAATCCCACCTCATCTGAGTTATTTTCAAAATAAAACTATTTAGAGAATTTGAGAATAAATTAATTTAAGGGAGTCCCCTGTTTTACAAGATGTAACACTTCTAATAATTTATTATGCTAAAGTTTGGACCAGACTAACCAATACACACATCACAATTGTTATATTTTTCCTCTAACATAAAAATTTTGAAGAAAACTGTAAGCTGAAAAAATATTTTAACATCTATCATTACTTAATAAAAATAGATAAAATTTTACTTTTTCCAGTATTATGGTTAAAATCGTAAAATAACCAAAAATATGCTAAAACAAATCCAAACACCAATCTCGTTTCTTTTGAGTTTAAAATAACTGAAAGAATTTAATACAAAATTAGAAATCTAATCCTTTTATCATTTTTATTATTAATTAAAAGATAGGCAGCTGGGAGCGATGGCTCATGCCTGTAATCCCAGCACTTTGGGAGGCCGAGGCAGGCAGATCGCCTGAGGTCAGGAGTTCGAGACCAGCCTCGCCAACATGGCAAAACCCCATCTCTATTAAAAATACAAATATTAGCTGGGCACGGTGGGGCATGCCTGTAATCCCAGCTACTCCGGAGGCTGAGGCAGGAGAATCACTTGAACCCAGAAGATGGAGGTTGCAGTGAGCTGAGATTGTTCCACAGCACTTCAGCCTGGGTAACAGGTGAGACTCTGTCTCAAAAACAAAAACAACAAGAAGAAAAAAAACAAGATGGGGGGTAATCATTCTCCTGCAATTCGCCTATGCTATGCACATTAAAATAAAATTCTGTATGTCTTTTCTCGTATTAATCTGCCTTTTTAAAGTTATTTTCATGGAACCTTCAGAGGACAAAGAGGAAGCTTTCTTTTGGCCACTGCACTCTTTTTATTTTAGAAATACTTCCTTTCTTCACTCACCTCCCACTCAAGGAAGGGCCCGAAATTCTATTATATTAATATTAGCAGTAACGACTGTCTATCCTCTCTCTCTTTCTATTCTCTCTTTCACACCTTTCTGTAATGGGGTAGACTTAAACAGTCACTTGATTACAAGTCAGAATCCCAGGTTCTAGATTCAGGGAATTGTCACAGTAATAAAACTTTGAGCAAATCACTCTGCACCCCAGTTTTTAAATCTGTGAAATGAGGGAATTGAAGGAAAAAAAATAAAAGATAATAACCATTTTTAAATGTATTTGTAGAAGACAATTTGTCTAAGCTGTTAGTAACAACAATTGGAAAGTGCAACAACAATGCTAATACATTTAGGATTAAAAATAGCAATGACATAGAAAAATAAAGCCTTCTACCATTATCCATTTTTAGTTCCATGTTCATTATTTCATCCTCTGGATACACCTGTGATCTAGATACATCATCCTGTATCAGACAGATAACCCCCAGCTGACATATGGGGAAGCTGACACAGAGACTAACTTGCTTAAGTCACCACAGCTACACAGTGGGAAGGAGTGATGCTAGAATCCTGGCATTCTGCTCACCAGTTTCCCCTTTCTTTAGATTGCACTACAAATTCAGATGAGCTTGTTTTCAATGGTGTCAACCACCTCTACATACAGTCCCAGTTCATCCTGAAGTACCAAATTCTGGCATATAACTTTCCTTATTCAGTTACCATTGCTCAATTCAAACATTTATTGAGTACAAAGTTCAAGATGTTAAGCTGGGTGCTGAATCTATAAAGAAATAAGATCCTTTCCTTGCCTTCAAAGAATTCATACTTTACAAGAGGGGAGAGGTAAGTATACAGACTGCTATAATAAAAAATTTAATGTATGACAATAAAAAAAATATTGGTTCGAAATTAAGCTAAAATCACAAGGTAGGTGTGGTGGTTAATACTGAGTGTCAACTTGATTGGATTGAAGGATGCAAAGTATTGATCCTGGGTATATCTATGAGGGTGTTGTCAAAGATTAACATTTTTGAGTCAGTGGGCTTGAAAAGGCAGACCCACCCTAATCGGGGTGGGCACCATCTAATCAGCTGCCAGCACAAATAGAAAAAACACAAAACAAAAAGTAAAAAGACTAGACTGGCCTAGTCTCCCAGCCTACATCTTCTCCTGTGCTGTATGCTTCCTGCCCTCGAACATTGAACTCTAAGTTCTTCAGTTTTGGGACTCGGACTGCCTCTCCTTTCTCCTCAGCTTGCAGATGGCCTGTTGTGGGACCTTGTGATTTTATGAGTTAAAACTTAATAAACTCCCTTTTATATATAGCTATCCTATTAGTTCTGTCCCTCTAGAGAAACCTGACTAATACAGTAGGGGAGCTCATGGATGATTTTAGGAATTGATATTTGAGCTGGACCCTGGATAAAGAAGGTCTCGTGTGTGCTTGAGCAGGGATTCCAGACATAGGGAACATCATGAGGATAGGCAGAGAACTATTAAAGCGTACATAATATTTGGGAATAGTGATAATGAAGGATGCCAGAGTTAGGCATGCAAGAGGCAAATATGACTGTGAGACCAGATGAGTAATGCCTTGATACGTATTCTAGCTCCTGGGAATACTGAGAAGATTTCTGTATCAGATTGGTGAAACAGTTAGGCCTGTTTTTCAAAAGATGACTAACTAGAATATAAATTTGTGAAAAGAAGGACCAGTGGAAGGACCCTACTCTTTCCTATGTCTGATCAAAAGAGAAAGACCAAGAGATGTGTGAGTTTAGAAGGAAATTGAGTTCTAAAATTAAAAACTTGGATTTAGGAATCATCAGCTGGTAGTGATGGTAGAAGCTATGGGTATGGATAACATTTTCCAAAGAAAAAACACAGCAAAAGAAAAAAAAGAGTTGAAGATGTAATTCTAGTGAATAAATGAGACAGAGGATGGTCAGAGGGATCAAAGAGGACTGAATTACAAAAGCCAGAAGAAAAGAGAATTTTAAGGAGGAATGGTGTAGACAACAGTTTTGACTGCTACTGAGAGGCTAAGGGGAAACACAATTAAGAGGTCATCAAATATGGTACTTGGAAGGTGACCTTTGGCTCTCTGAGTATATAACAGGCTATAACTGTGTGGGTCCTGGTGTTCTAAACTTGTCAATAATAAAAGCATAAAAAAGGAACTCAGTTTATCTGAGAAAAATACTAAACCTATTTCCTAACAGGAAATAGTCTTAAATATATCAATGCTTATGTAGTTAGTTATTGTGTATTTCGGATTTAAGCATTATTTATCTGGCCCAATTTGTCATCAGGTTCATTAAAATAAAAACTTCACACCATAATAAAAAAATTTTCACCCTCTGGTCATCAACTCTCTTTCCTCATCCAGATGAGGGCACTAAAGTCTCTCTAAAGCCTGTTTAATCTTTATTATAGCTGTTCAGTATTAAGTTGAACACCACAAATAAAAACATTGGAAACAAACACTGTCACAATGCATATTACATTTGCTGTAACTGTAAACAGATTTTGATACTAAGTTTCTCCTACATTTCTAAGGTTTAACGAATATAACCTTTAAAAAATTAGAGATGAATTTTTATCCACTAGAGATGCCAAGATAAAAAGAGTAAAATGGTACAAATCTTCTGTAGGGCAATACAAAAATTATCAGAAGCCTCAAAAGTGGACCTACTCTTTGGACAACCAATTCAAATTCTAGAAATTTAACCTAAATCCATAATCATAGATACACCCAAAGATTACCTAAAAGGATGTTCCCTAAATTATAAATAAAACAAAAACTAAAGACAGCTTAAATAACCAACAAGAGGAAATGAGCCAAATAAATTTTGGTACATTAGTAAACAATATTATGCAGACGTTAAAATGTGTATCTATAGTACTTGATGGAAATACCATTAATATAAAAAGGCACATAGATACATACAGAATTTTAGGTTTGGGGAAATGTATTTCCTAACATAAACTTGGGTAGAAAAGTTATGGTTGATTATAATTTTCTTCTTTATACTTTTCTGTATTACCTGAAAAAGCCAAATAAAGGCTTACAGTAATTCCAAAAATACTACACTATGTATATTCTAAAGGAATTAATAACATGTCACTAATGACATAAATGTTACTTTAATAAGTGATTAAGAAAGATACATCATGAACATATCAACTCAATGATTTGATTACTTGTAACCTATAATTTTAACAGGAGGAGAGAAAGGACAAAACCAAGACCACAAAAAGACTTAATAAAGACTGCAGTCATTTAGTTGAGCCCAAAATGCAATGTCCTTTAGATCATCAAGACAAAAAACATAACAGGATATTCATTTAGCATCTATAGCTGATAAAAGTGCCCCTTGAGTCACTTTGGAAATGTAGAAAATATAAGTTCTAGCTATGTCTAAATATGAAAGCAAACAACTAAAATCAGGTAATACAGGTTACATTTGTAGTGCCCTTGAATCCATTATTATACAGTCATGTATCACATGATGTTTCAGTCAACAATGGAGTACATGTAAGATAGTGGTCCCATAAGATTATACCATGTTTTTACTCTACCTTTTCTATGTTTAGATACACAAATATTCACCATTGTTACAACTGCCTATAGTATTCAGTCCAGTAACATGCTGTACAGGTTTGTAGCCTAGGAGCAATATGCTATACCTTACAGCATAGGTACGTAGTAGGCTATACCATATAAGTACACTCTATAAAGTTCGTATGACAAAATCGCCTATCGATGCAATTCTCAGAAGATATTCCTGTTAAGTGATACATGACTGTACAGGTAAAACATATGAAAAAGCCTTTCATAAGAGAGTATTTTGTTCTAAAACTGTACAAATAGGAGGGTGAAGCAAGATAGCAGACTACTCTACCAGTCATCCCCTCTTCCCCTGCAATGACAGCAATTTAACAACTATCTACACAAAAAAGCACCTTCATAAGAACCAAAAATCAGGTGAGTACTCACAGTACCTGGTTTTAACTTTATATTGCTCAAAGAGGCACTGAAGAGGTAGAAAAAACAGTCTTGAATCATCAATGATACCCTTCCCCCATCCCCTGGCAGTGGCCACACTCCATGAAGAGAGAATCTGTGTGTTTGGGAGAGGGAGAGTGCAGCAATTATGAGACTCTGCATTGAACTCAGTGCTGCCCTGTTATAACAGAAGGCAAAACCAGACTGAATTCAGTGGATGCTCGCCCACAGTGGGTGTATTTAAACCAACTCTAGCCAGAACAGAATTGCCCATCCTAGAAGTCAGAACTTGAATTACAGCAAGACTTGTCACCTCAGGCTGGAGTGTGCTAGGGCCCAAATAAACTTGAAATGCAGTCTAGGCAACAAAGGCTGCAACTCCTAGGTGAGTCCTAGGGCTGAAATGGGCTCAGAGCCAATAGGACTATAAGCACATATGACCTACTGAGATATCAGCCAGGACAGCTAGGGGGGTGCTGACGCCACCTCTCCCCTCATCCCAGGCTACACAGCTTGTAGCTCTAAAAGAGACCCCTTCCTTCTGCTTAAGGAGAGGAAAGGAAAGACTGGGGAAGACTTTGTCTTGCATCTTGGATACCAGCTCAGCCACAGGAGGACAGGACCCTGGTCAGAGTTGTGAAACCCCCTTTCCAGGTCCTAGCTCTCGGATGACATTTCTAGATATACCCTGGGCCAGAAGGGAAACTGATGCCTCTATGGGAAAGACCTAGTCCTGGCAGCATTTATCACCTGACAAGTGAAGAGCCCTTGGGTCCAGGTAGTACACTGTAGGACTTGAGTAAGACTCTGAGACTTGCTGACTTCTGAGACTGTGCAGACTCAGCACATTCTTAGCTATGGTGGCGATGGGGTGAGACTCCTTCTGCTTGAGAAAAGTAGAGGCAAAAGTAAAGGGGCCTTTGTCTTGATCTTACACCATAGGTACCAGCTGTGCCACAGAAGGGTAGAACACCAAGTGGGTTTTAGGGGGCTACAATTCTAGGCCTTGGCTCTTGTATGGCATTCCTGGACTTTCCCTGGGCCAGAGGCAAGCCCACTACCCTGAAGCATGAGTCCCAGGCCAGACAGCATTCACCACAAGCTGATGGAAGAGCCCTTGGGCCTTAAGGGAACATCAGCAGTAGCCTGCCAGTACTCCCTGTGGGCCTGTGGTAGCAGTGGCCATGGGGTGAGGCTCCTCTATCTTTCAAAATGGGATGGATGAGTGGGAAGGACTACATCTCATGGTTCTAGTGCTAGTTCAGCCACAGTACAATGAACACCAGGTAGATTTCTAAAGTTTTTTATTTTAGTCCCTGGTACCCAGACAGCAACTCTGGACCCACCCTGGTCCTGGAGGAACTCACCATCCTAAAGGGAAGGACACAGGCCCAGCTGGCTTAGCCACCTCTGATTTTAGAGCCCCAGGACCTTGAATGAACATAGGCAGTAGCCAGGGAGTGGTTACAGCAAGTCTTGGGAGAGACCCAGTACTGTGCTGGCTTCATGTCTGACACAGCACAGTGCCAGTGGTGGTGACCCACAAGGGTGCTTGCATCACTCCACCCCCCAGCCCCAGGTGGCTCAGAACAGAGAGAGGGACTCCATTTGTTTGGGAGAGAGTAAGAGAAGAGAACAAGAGTCTCTGCCTGATAATTCTGGGAATTCTTCCAGATCCTGTCTAAGACCATCAAAAAGCAGTACCTCTATAAACCTGCAAGAACCACACTACTGCTGGGCTTGGGATGCCGACTAATGCAGATACAGTTTAGATCACAACACTGAAGTCCTTTCATACTAGAAAGCCTTCCCAAGAAGGACAGGTACAAACAAGCCCAGACTTGGAAGACTCCAATAAATACATAACTCTTTAATGCTCAGACACAGAAAAACATCCAACAGTACGAATAGTGTCCTGGAAAAGATGACCTCACCAAATGAACCAAATAAGACACCAGAGACCAATCCTAGAGAAACAGAGCTATGTGTCCCTTCAGACAGAGAAATCAAAATAGCTGTTTAGAGAAAACTCAAAGAAATTCACGATAACACAGGGAAGGAATTCAGAATTCTATCAGATAATTTTAAGAAACAAATAATTAAAAAGAATCCAGCAGAAATTCTGGAGCTCAAAAATGCAACTAACATATTGAAGAATACATCAGAGTCCTTTAAGAGCAGAAATGATCAAGCAGAAGCTAGAATTAGTGAGACTGAAGACAGGCTATTCATAAACAGTCAGAGGAAACAAAAGAAAAAAGAAAAAAAATACAATGAAGCAGGCCTACAGGATCTAGAAAATAGCCTCAAAAGGACAAATCTAAGAGTTACTGGCCTTAAGAGGAGATAGAGAAAGAGATAGGGGTAGAGTGTATTCAAAAGATAGTCAACAGAGAATTTCCCAAACTTAGAGAAAGGTATCAATATCCAAGCACAAGAAGGTTATAAAACACTATGCAGATTTAACCCAAAGAAGATTACCTCAAGGCATAATCAAACTCCCAAAGGTCAAGGATTTAAAAAAAGGATCCTGAAAACAAGAGAAAAGAAATATAACACACAATGTAGCTCCAATACACCCAGCAGCAGACTTTTCAGTGGAAACCTTACAGGACAGTAACATGACATATTTAAAGTACTAAAGGAAAAAAAAATTTTTTACCCTAGAATGGTATATCTGATGAAAATATCCTTCAAACATGAAGGAGAAATAAAAACTTTCCCAGACAAACAAAATCTGAGGAATCTCATCAACACCAGACCTGTCCTACAAGAAATGCTAAAGAGAATGCTTCAATCAGGAACAGGACATTAACGAGCAATAAAAACTCATCTGAAAGCACAAAACTCATCGCTAATGGTAAGTACGCAGTAAAACACAGAATATAATGCTTAACGGTGCTGTGTAAACTACTCTTAAATAGAAAGACTAAACAATGAACCAATCAAAAATAATAACCACAACGACTTTTCAAGACACAGATGGTACAATAAGATATAAATAGAAACAATAAAAAGTTAAAAAGCAGGAGATGAAGTTAAACTAAAGGTTAACTTGATAGAGTGTAGAGTTTTTATTAGTTTTCCTTTGCTTGTTTGTTTATGCAAACAGTGTTGT
Organism: Macaca thibetana thibetana; assembly: GCF_024542745.1. Lineage (NCBI taxonomy): Eukaryota > Metazoa > Chordata > Mammalia > Primates > Cercopithecidae > Macaca > Macaca thibetana. Next base: position 55,270,453 of record NC_065584.1, on the reverse strand, counting down.
TATCGGTTTAAAATAACAAGTTATAAGGTAGTATTTACAAGCATCATGGTAACTTCAAATCAAAAAACAAAATAAATACACACACAAAAATTTTTTTAAATTAAATCATATCACCAAAGAAAATCACCTTCACTAAAAAGACGAAAGGAAGGAAGACTACAAAACAACCAAAGAACAAATAACAAAATGGCAGGAGTAAGTCCTTATTTATCAATAATAGCATTAAATATAAACAGACTAAACTCTCCAATCAAAAGGCACAGAATGGCTTAAGAGATTTAAAAAAATAGTAAGATCCCATGATCAGCTGCCTAAAAGAAACACACTTTACCTATAATGATACACAAAGACTGAAAATAAAAGGATGGAAAAAGATAATCCATGCCAATGGAAACCAAAAAGAGCAGGAGTCATTATACTAATATCAGACAAAATAGATTTCAAGACAAAAACTGTAAGAAGAGACAAATAAGGTTACTAATGATAAAGGGGTCGATATAGCAAGAAGATATAACAATTGTAAATATATATGCACCCAACACTGGAGTACCCAGGTATATAAAGCAAATATTAGTAGGGCCAAAAATAGAGATAAACTCCAACACAGTAACAGCTGAAGATTTCAACAACCCACTTTCAGCAATGGACAAATCTTCCTGACAGGAAATCAGCAAAGAAACATCAGACTTAATCTGCACTACAGACAAAATGGGCCTAATTTATAGAACATCTCATTCAATGGCTACAGATACACATTCTTCTCCCGAGCACATGAATCATTGTCAAGGATAGACTTTAGGTTAAGTCACAAAACAAGTCTTAAATCACTTAAAAAAAAAAAAAAAAAAAAAAAAAAACCTGAAATAATATCAAGCATCTTTTCTGGCCACAATGGAATAAAACTAGAAATCAATAACAAGAGGAACCCTGGAAACTATACAAACACGTGGAAATTAAACAATATGCTCCTGAATGACCAGTGGGGTCAATGAAGAAATTAAAAAAGAAATTTTAAAATTTCTTGGAAAAAACCATACCCAAACCCATGGGATACACTGAAAGCAGTACTAAAAGGAAAGTTTATAGCAATAAGCATCTACATCAAAAAGTAGAAAAACTTCAAAGAAACAATCCAATGATACACTTAAAGAACTAGAAAAGCAAGAGCAAACCAAACCCAAAATTAGCAGAAGAAAAGAAATAATAAAGATCAGGGCAGATATAAATGAAATTGAAATGAAGAGAACAATACAAAACAACTAGGAAACAAGTTGGTTTTCTGAAAAGTTAAACAAAACTGACAAACCCTTAGTCAGACTAGCTAGGAAAAAAGAGAGAAGACCCAAATAAAATCAAAGATGAAAAAGGAGACATTACAATTGATACAGCAGAAATTCAAAAGGTCATTAGTAGCTACTATGAGCAACTCTATGCCAATAAATTGGAAAATTTAGAAGAAATGGACAAATTCTTAGACACATACAACCAACCAAGATTGAACCATGAAGAAATTCAAAATCTAAATGGACTAATAACAAACAAAGAGATTGGAGCTATAATACAAAGGCTTCCAGCAAAACAAAACAACAAAACAAAACAAAACAAAAAGCAAAAGCTCAGGACCCAGTGGCTTCACTGCTGAATTCTACCAAACATTTAAAGAACTAATACCAATTATCAGGGAAATGCAAATCAAAACCACAATGCAATTCCACCTTACTCCTGCAAGAATGGCCATAATTTAAAAAAATAATAGATGTTGGCGTGGATGTGGTGAAAGGGAACACTTTTACACTGCTGGTGGGAATGTAAACTAGTACAACCACTATGGAAAACAGCTGGAGATTCCTTAAAGAACTAAAAGTGTATCTACCATTTGATCGAGCAATCCCACTACTGGCACACACACGTTTATAGCAGCACAATTTGCGATTGCAAAAATAAAGAACAGTCCAAATGCCCATGAATCAACAAGTGGATAAGAAAATGTGTGAGTGTATATATATATATATATATATGTATACATACACACACACTGTGGAATACTACTTAGCCATAAAAAGGAATGAAATAATGGCATTCGAACCAACCTGGATAGAACTGGAGACCATTATTCTATGCAAAGCAATTCAAGAATTGAAAACCAAACATCATATGTTTATAAGTGTAAGCTAAGCTATGAGGACGCAAAGGCATAAGAATGATACAATGGACATTGGGGACTTGTGGGGAAGGGTAAAAGGAGGGTGATAAAAGATATCTTTTGGATAAAAGCCTTTTTAATTGGAAATGGTGGGTAGGGTGGAAGTGGTGATGGTTACTGGGTACAAAAACTAATTTGAAAGAATAAAGAAGACCTAGTATTTGCCAGTACAACAGGGTGATATAGTAAAAAAAAATTTAATTGTTCATTTAAAAATAACTAAATGAGTAAATTGGATTGTTTGAAACACAAAGGGTAAACACTTGAGGTAATGGATACCCTATTTACCCTGATGCGACTACAATGCATTGCATGCTTGTATCAAAATACGTCATGTGGCCAGGTGTAGTGGCTCATGTCTGTAATCTCAGCACTTTGGGAGGCCAAGGCAGGAGGATCACTTGAGCTCACGAGTTCCAGACCAGCCTGGGCAACATGGTGAAACCCTGTCTCTACAAAAAAACTCCAAAATTATCCTGTGTGGTGGCATATGCCTGTAGTCCTGGCTACTTGGGAAGCTGAGGCAGGAGAATCACTTGACACCGGAAGGCAGAGGTTACAGTGAGCCAAGATCACGCCATTGCACTCCAGACTGGGTGATGGAAGTGAAACTCCGTCTTTAAAAAAAAAAAAAGCTCATGTAACCCATAAATATATTCATCTACTATGTACCCAGAAAAATTAGAAATTAAATTTTTTTTAAAAACCAGGCTGGGCATGGTGGCTTATGCCTGTAATCCCAGTACTTTGGGAGGCTGAGGCAGGCAGATCACTTGAGGTCAGGCGTTCGAGACCAGCCTGACCAACATGGGGAAACCTTGTGTCTACTAAAAACACACACACAAAAAATAGCCAGGTGTGGTAGTGAGCACCTGTAATCCCAGCTACTCAGGAGGCTGAGGCAGGAGAATTACTTGAACCCAGGAGGCGGAGGTTGCCGAGAGCTGAGATCGCAGCAACAGAGTGAGACCCATCTCAAAAACAAAACAAAAAAACCCATGTAAATAATAAGAATAGTAACTAACATTTGTTGAATGCTTACCAAGGGCTAAACATTGTACACAAAGCACTGTCAAATCATGTCTCATTCAGTCCTCACAGTAACTGTCTGCAGCAGATGCTACTATGAGCTACATTTTACGCATGCGGAGACAGAGAAGTTAACCTACACTCAGTAAGAAATCAACCAACGATTTGAAGCTGGGCAGGCTGACCTTCCAGAATACACATGCTTTATAACACGTGTCACCCTGGATTAAGCATGTGAACTGAACTTCGGCCACACTAGTCACGGCAAGACGTAGACTTTTAGCAATGGACTCAAAATGCTGTATGCATAATGACTGAACAATAAAACAGAACAATCCAGTGAATCCTCAGCTCACAAATCACCAAGCCCTGTACCAGCAAAAAATGGAAAAATGTGTATTAACATATAGTATCTTTGATCTAGATTTTATTTCAAGTATCATCCTTATTATAAAACATACTCACAAACATTTCCAGTAGTGCATCTGTTACTATTTGAACTATGTCTTCTGCACGGGTGTTAGCTAGTGGGATGCTCTCTATTTTGCCTTCTGTGTGTCTGGCAAGCAGAAGGGCTGGAAGACTTGCAGCATATTTGTTTGACCTATGGAGAAAGGTAGTATTAAAATTCATGATCAAAATCTAGCATGTCAAAAACATGAAAATCTAGGCTAGGAGATCACAGTGCAAGGCAGCAAATGGGAAGTCCTACTGCTAAGGAAAAAAATGAACTCAATTTCCAAACAAACTTACCTTCTATGACAACCTACATTAAAAGAAAGCAACAGGTAATAATCTATAACAAACTAGATTTTTAAAAAGCAACAAGGCAGTAATCCAGCCAGATTTTTTTCTATACAACTTACTCATCAAGAAAATAAATCAGATTTGGAACACAGTGAATGGTTCTCGACCTTTCTGGACTTGCTCACCACACTGCTGAGTAAGAAAATGGGCATTTATGAGAAACCTACTATCTGCCAGGCACTATACTAGGTATTTCAATTATGTTTTTATTTAACTTTCAGAACTAAAATGGTCATTATGATCTCACTTTGCAGATGAGGAACTAGGACTTGGAGAGTGATAAACGGCAGACACAGACTTCAAATGAGGTGTCCCTGACACACAGTCTGTTCCTGACATAGTCTGTACTCTCTCCACTGAAACAAGAGCCCAAATCCACCCTCCCACAATCCCTTTCACTAACTAAACCTAAAAGAAAATTATCTAAATAGGAAGAAAGCTTTGTGTAAAATTACTAGTGAAGTAGTCATGTATAATAACTTAATTCACGCCAGAACAAAGTATAGACATTATAATAACATAAGCATTAGTTGAGAGGCCAGTTTTCAGATCACTTAAAGGAACCTCTTAGTCGACCAGCTGGTTATAAACAAAACACTGAAAACTACTGGTCTAAGTTTTTGGACCACAGCTAAATGCATAATGACAGCAGAGTAGAAGATTGTGGGTGATTACCCATTGTCAGATGGACAGTCCTCGTATTTCCTTCTTCAATATATACTTTATGAAAATCAGTGATTTCACATATAGAACAAAAGCCTGATCACCAAGAGCATATGTCACCAGTGTTCAAGATGGAAGATTTAAGCTTAGATATCACAATTAGGAATTTGTAGTCAGAAGCTAAGACAGACCAACTACTGGGGCTTAGTATGTACACCTATACCTGAAAATGGGCCATAGAGAATGTGATGTGTATTAATAATAATCTCCAAATTTGCAGTTCAGTCCTTCATTCTATAGCAACTAAAATATTTTGGTAGTCTATAGAAGTCCCATCTTCTAAAGATAACGTAATTTAAGAGGCTAAAAAAGCACTGATTTTTATACACACACACACACACACACACACACACACACACACACACACACTCTCACCCACCCAGGGGGTAAATAAAAACTCAGATGCTCAAAAAGTAAAATTTATCCCAAACTATGATAACTCCAAAGAACCACATTGTAGGTAACAGAACCCAAAGAGTAAAATTTTTAGAGGAGGATGGTGAAGTACGAATCCAAGATTGTCCCATGGGGGCTTTGGTCTAAAGTAAAAGAGTATCTAAAGAATCTATGGTACTTCCCAGGTACTTTATTTCCTAGAAGGAAATAAAAAAAATTTCTTTAGATTGCTATCTTATTTTCCTCCATCAGCTGTGTAAATATAAGCAATTATTAGATAACATTATTTTGCATAATTTCTTCTTCCCTAAAATTAAAAGAACAATAAACTTACAGTAGCAAAACATCTTCTTCAGAATAAATTCCAGTGATAACATATCCTTTTAGGTAGTTTCCTGCTTCACTAAAATCTTCTTTTGCTATAAATACATAGAGAAGACAGAAATCTGAAACCTTTATAATTGTGTATGCTATTCAACTGATGAAGAGATTTATAGATGGTAGTATTCCATTATTAATTAATCACAAATATAAATATTTAAGTGCATAAGACTTATATAATTTAGTGGTTCCAAAATAAATCTGTATTCTCTTTATGGCATGGGATTACTAAAGAAATGTCAATTGATAGAATGCAACATGGTTTCCAAAACAAATGTACTTTAAATGCAATTCATAAGATTTATAGCACTCTAATCATAGTTACTGAATAAATACTTCTTGCCTTTTAATTTACTCCTATGGCAGAGTAAATGGAGACAGCTGTCTTATGTGTAGCCTGAAAAGAGAAGTAGGTATGTAAAATGATATGCAGATTATAACCATAAAATCTAAAAGTATCTATATGCATAAAAAAACAGAAGACTGAAAATTCTAGCCCTCTAACAGTGTCTGTGTTAGGGTTGTGCAATTATAAGGGATTCTGTGTCTTTTAAAAAAACAATTCCTACATTTTCTCTAATGTGTTTTCATTAGTTTTGAACTTTAATTTGTATTGCCTTTTCTCATTTGTTAGAATGTACATATTCAAAATACAAACTATTTCTATAAATTTCTGAATACATTTTCATAAATAATAGCATACTCTGGATCTTGTTAATAATGACTATCCTATAACCAAGAAGTAAGTCTGAATTAAATCATTGTAGACTAATGAGAAAAGCACAGAGGTGGACTTATAGGTCAAACTCTTGCCAAGTGAAGGCCAAATGATAGTTCAATTCATACATGAAAGATTCATAGCAGTCAAATAGAAAAATACCGATGGAAGAATGAGTCACACAGCACCTACTAGGCTAGGCATGCTGAACCCAAAGATCTGTACCTCAGCAGTCAGCACTACATTCATGATGTAAGCATTCAACATTGTCAACATCGGGTAACCACAAGATTATTTTCTTTAAAAAGGGTACATACTTTCCATAAGATTGAGCAATACTGTCTGTAGGAAAGCAAACTTACTAGAGTAGCTCAGTAGGCAGCATGGGGAACTCATTTACAATCACAGCTTTAATGAGAAAACAGGCCAGGTGCGGTAGCTCACACCTGTAATCTCAGCACTCTGGGAGGCAAGGTGGGTGGATCACTTGAGGACAGGAGTTTGAGATCAGCCCGGCCAACATGGTGAAACCCTGTCTCTACTAAAATACAAAAATTAGCTAGGCATGGTGGCATGTGCCTGTAGTCCCAGCTACTCAGGAGGCTGAGGCATGAGAATCGCTTGAATTTGGGAGAAGCAGAATGCAGTGAGCCGAGATCGTGCCACTGCACTCCAGCCTGGGCGACAGAGAGAGACTCCGTCTCAAAAAAATATATACATATATATTTTAGCCCATGCTACATCAAAGTAGAAAAGACTCATAAGATTATAAACTAGAAATGACTGGGTGTCTGTACTTTCATTTCTAAGAGAAAACAGAGTGAAATTCCAGTCAATAGATAAACTATATCTAAAGCAATGACATAACAGAATCTGTTTCAGCTTCATTTTAGGTAAGTAGCAGTAGAAAAGTACACCATTATTTCCATATAATTTCCTCATACAAAAGACTCTCTATTTATGAATATGTCTCTTGAAAAGTCTCTTCATAAATCCATGTGTTTGTAAATCCTAAGTGACTCACAGGATGGAAAAATCTATGACTGTAGATCTCAGATGCATATTCATTTCCACTAAACTAGAATACATATTTTCCTCTGAACATTAAAAACGAGGCATATTCTCCTCCTTGCTAAAAACTGCATATATGTCAAAATATATGGCAACCTCAAATACAAGAAAGTACTCAATTATCTAAATAAAAAGATGCATAAAAAGCTTTTCAGCTACTATAAATATATTTTAATTGCATAAAATAAACACATTTATTTAGCAATATTGATTTTTTTCTATCACATCTTATTGAATAATTATTTTTATAGACACACATATATACATACATCTGTTTTTTACCTCTGTCAGCAGGGAGAGTTGAGAACCAAGAAAACCTCAGTAACTAAAAGCACTCCTAACCCCTATATTATACAAACTAGATAAAAGAGATGGATAAACTCCTGGACACATACACCCTACCAAGACTGAACCAGGAAGAAATTGATTCCCTGAACAGACCAATAACAAGTTCCGAAATTGAATCAGTAATAAATAGCCTACCAACCAAAAAAAGCCCAGGACCTGATGGATTCACAGCCAAATTCTACCAGACGTACAAAGAAGAGCTGATACCATTCCTACTGAAACTATTCCCAAAAATTAAGGAGGAGGGACTCCTCCCCAGCTCATTCTATGAGGCCAGCATCATCCTGATACCATAACCTGGCAGAGACACAACAAAAGAAGAAACTTCAGGCCAGTATTCCTGATCAACATTGAAAGTCCTCAACAAAGTACATGCAAACTAAATCCAGTGGCACATCAAAAAGCTAATCTACCACAATCAAGTAGGCTTCATCCCTGGGATGCAAGGTTAGTTCAACATATGCAAATCAATAAATGTGATTTATCACATAAACAGAACTAAAGACAAAAATCACATGATTATCTCAATAGATGCAGAGAAGGCCTTCAATGAAATACCCCTTCATGTTAAAAACTCAATAATACTAGGCACTGAAGAAACACACCTCAATAAGAGCCACCAATGACAAACCCACAGTCAACATCATACTGAATGGGCAAACGTTGGAAGCAATCCCCTTCAAAACTGGCACAAGACAAGGATGCCCTCTTTCACCACTCTCATCCAACACAGTATTGGAAGTCCTAGCTGGAGAAATCAGGCAAGAGAAAGAAAAAAAGAGCATCCAGGCTGGGCGCAGTGGCTCACGCCTGTAACCTCAGCACTTTGGGAGGCCGAGATGGGAGGATAATGTGAGCTCAGGAGTTTGAGACCAGCCTGGGTAACATGGCGAAACCCTAGCTCTATTAACAATACAAAAATTAGATCTCTGAAAGGAGAATTATAAAACGCTGTTCAAAGAAATCAGAGAAAACACAAATAAACAGAAAAACATCCCAAGCTCATGAATGGGAAGAAACAGTATCATTAAAACGGCCATACTGCCCAAAGCAATCTACAGATTCAATGCTATTCCTATCAAACTACCAATGATATTTTTCACAGAACTAGAAAAAAAGTATTTTAAAAATCGTATGAAACTCAAAGAAGGTTAAACATTATTTTTTGACAGTGTTTTTCACGTAATTTTACATAATAAATAAACCTGTTCATTCTCTCTCTTTTGGATGCTGCAGGCGCCCTCTGTAACGTTTCAAAGTCAGTTTGAGGTCAAAAAGACTTAATTTTAAACTTGATTTTGGGAAGCCTATTAAATATGTCAAAAGTCTAAACCACTTATCAAAATAGATCACAGGTCGCTGTAAAATAAATCATTTGTTTAGCCAAAGTGATAATTAAAAGGTTTTAAAAAGCAAACAACTTTATTTGTTGATTAAAAAGGACTCAGTTTTCAAAAACAATTAAAGGACCTAATAAAGATAGAATATGTCTCCTCTTTCTCTCTTTTTTGAGAGTTTATTCAAAAGGTGAATAAAAATGTTTTATTCTCTTATTACATGAAATTTATGTGCAAAACAGAAAACTAAATTTTTGTTCTTGTATTAGTGTATGATCAATTCTAAAGCTGATTTTAATAAAAACTTATAAACAAATCTCATTTCAGTCAGCTTTTAATAACACAAGATTTTAAAATAAACTTTTTGTAATCTCATAAAAATTTTGAAGTTTTCTTTAACTTTCTACAATTTATTTAATCTATATCTTTTTTATTCTTTTAATTTGAAAAAATCTTTAAGTTAACTTCTAAACTAAATTTTTTTCTCACATTTTTATGCCTTTATAACTTTCCTCACCAAAAATATATCTTGCTTTTTTAATAGACTCTTTATTTACAATTCTCTTACATTTAATAGTTTTAATTATATTAACTATAATTTTGACTCTTAGTAACCCAAAATCTAGCAAAAACCTAGAAATTAATTTTGAACTGTTTTATATCAATATTTATAGATGAAAACCATTTTATAATTTTTAGAAAGATATTTTAATTTTATTAACAAATCTATTTAGCTTTTTATATCATGTAAAAATAAGATGTCAAAGTACATAAACAAACATATTTAATAATTAATGTTTTAGTATTTTAACTTATTTAGGAATGACTCAGACATTTCATTATTATTTAACATGACTTTAAGATTTTTGATTATTGGAAAATAAATAATGACACAGGTACCCTCCTAAATGTCTTTCTCAGCTGTACTGAGTACCCATGTGGCACCCAATGCTTACAAAAGGCAGGGCTCTTTTGGGTCCTAAATTTACACACCAGATGTCAGAACAGAAGACAGGGCTGTGAAAAGGATGTCTGGAGAATCTGACCACTCCCAGCATGGCCATGAGGCAAATCCGGGCCAAGCAAGCAGGAACAAGGGGCCCCGCAGCGGGTTACCTAAGCATTGACAACATGCCTCCAGGCCTCACCGTGGCCACCTGTCCAGACCCCAGAATCTTGAAGCTCAAAACCAAAGACCAGCTTATAATAAGATGTGTGCAAATCTCTGGGGAAGCCCAACAGCCAGCTTTAGCCCACAGACAAATCAAGTAAGTGCCAAAAATATCACAGAAAATTAGCAGTTTTATGACCTTAAAACATGTAAAGACAGCAGAAACCTGTCTGACCAGTAGACCCAGGCAAAAATGTCTGAATTATATTTAAGTTACACTCTTAAAGCCATTTTTATTTTACTTTGTTAACAACTTTAAAACTAGCTTTACCAAATACCATACAAACATAACACATATAGACATAGAGACATACAGACAGAAGCAGATTTTATGGCTCTTATAAAAAAAATGTCATTTGCTGGCTTTTAAATGGTTTCTCTTTTCTTTTTTTAAACGTGTAGTCACCAAGTTCTTTATATTTTTGTTTATATACATATATTTTTTAGAGACACGGTCTTCCTATGTAGCCTAGGCTGGTCTTGAACTCTTAGCCTCAAACATTCCTCCCACCTCAGCTTCCTGAGTAGCTGGGATTACAGGCAGCTTTTTTTTTTTCTTTTTTTTTTAGACAGACTCTCACCATCATCCAGGCTGGAGTGCAGTGGTGCAATCTTGGCTCACCACAATCTCTGCCTCCCAGGTTGAAGCAATTCTTGTGCCTCAGCCTCCCAAGTAGCGGGAATTACAGGCACACGCCACCATGCCTGGCTAATTTTTGTATTTTTAGTAGAGATAGGGTTTCACCATGTTGCCCAGCTTGGTCTTAAAAACTCCTAACCTCAAGTGATCTGCCTGCCTCAGCCTCCCAAAGTGCTGGGATTATAGGCATGAGCCACTTCGCCTGGACCTGGCTACCTGTTACAAAGAGTCTTTTAAAAGAGGCAATAAAAATACTGAAATATTTTCTGAAGCTTCTGCACACCAATAGGCATCCCTGAATAAGCCTAATGAGAGAGTCCTCATTTTTAAATGTACTTCTAAAGTGTAGCATTTTTCATTTGAAATGTTCTACTGTAACTTTAAATTACCTTTAGTAACATTTTGCCATTTTTATAAGTGTTTGTAGGTAGTTGTAGCCAGAAAGTGGAGTACTCAGTTCTTCAGAAATGAAGGATCTCATTTTTATGTTGAATCTTGGCTTTGGCTCTTAGATTTCCTTGATCAACTTAGTCACTGACTGTTTTCCTACCTATGAGTGCAAGAAAAAGAAACAAAGGGGATACAACACAAAAGTCCCTGCAAATTTCTGAAAGCTAAAGTTCATACTACCTACAATATTGCCATTTACTGTCAGTTTCTGTCTGATTCGGAAATCTGAGGCCTTTAACTAGATCTAAGTCAATTAATTATCAGATCTAATTTGATCCTGGACCCAGTCCAATTTCTGTAGCAACTTCCAAACCCAGTTCAGATAAAAAACAAATCTGCTCAAACAAACTCAGATAGCTCAGAACACAAAGTCATGGAGCTTCAAAGTCTGAAAGAGAACTTACCCACGATCCCCAGTGGCTGCGAGAGCAATGGACACAATGGGCCCAGCGGGTACACCACTTGGTCACTCGATGCTGCTGGGGGTCGCTGGAAGCTCTACTACAGGTCCTATTTCTGACTCTATCTGTTAAAAGAAAAACTTCAGACTAAATTTAATAGAGTTTAACTGATCAAAGAAACATTTGCCGGTTGGGCAGCCCCCCGAAACCAGAATAGGTTCACGGCAACCCCGGTGCCAACATGGAGTCAGAAAGGATTTACAGACCGTAAGAGGAAGTGAGGTGCAGAAATAGCTGGATTGGTTACAGTTTGGCTTTTGTCTCATTTGAACAGGATTTGAACAGTTGGCCACCTTTGATTGACCAAAACTTGGTGAGTGGTATAAGAGTAGGTTATAGTCTGTTTATACATCTAGTTAGGTTACAGTTCACTACTTATGGAGAAACCTTTAGTCTGAACTTAAAATATATACAGAGGCAGCGTTAGGCTAAATTTAACAAAAGTTAGCTTTTATTAGCAAAACACAAATTTATATAGAAATGTTAATAAATTCATATGACTTTTATCATTATTTATTCTCTCTTCAACAGATGTTGATAGTCCAGCTACTAACACATCAATGTGGCCGGGTGCGATGGCTCACACCTATAATCCCAGCACTTTGGGAGGCCGAGGTGGGCAGATCACAAGGTCAGGAGATCGAGACCATCCCGGCTAACACAGCAAAACCCCATATCTACTAAAAATACAAAAAATCAGCTGGGCGTGGTGGCGGGCGCCTGTAGTCCCAGCTACTAGGGAGGCTGAGGCAGGAGAATGGCATGAACCTGGAGGCAGAGCTTGTCCAGCCTGGACGACAGAGCAAGACCCCGTCTCAAACAAAACAAAACACAACAAAAAAACATATCAATGTTTGCAAAAAAACAAAAACAAAAACAAACTAAAAGAAATAAAAAGGAATGAATATCTAACTGACAATATTGGGAACAATCACTCCAGTCAAATAATGAAATATCATATCCAGACTACATCATTTTGGTACACCAGAACTACCTTTAAATAACATTATGTTTTTGACTTGTGAGATGATATGTACATTTCATCATTTGTGTAAAAATATGATGAAGCACACCATTTCTTATGTCGATTCCCAATGTAAAAAACAATATGAAAAATTCTTTTCAGTATTTGAATTAGGAAAAAGTTTTCTCTGTGGATTAATCAGCACCCTAACTTGTCTGCTGCAATTTATTACCTATGATGATAGATGGCAAAACTTTCACCTTTTTGTTTATAGTTGCTACCAGATTGCTTAGGGCTAAGTTTTATGACAAACAACAGTGTTTTCTAGACTTTCTACATAATTACCCCCCACTGTTTTATTGCTGAGTTTTTACATTGTTTTCAATGATTTTATCATATTTGTGCTTTTTATTATCTGAAGACTTAAATTCTTCTTGGAAGGAGGCCTAGTGTGAATAATAAATGAGAAGGTTAGGGAAGCAGGCACCTGAGGTACAGAGAGCACAATGTCAATCGTGGGAGCAAAAACATTCAAAAGGGAAGGAAGGTGGAAGGGTAAAACACAGACTTATTTCCCAATTTTTCAAAAAAATATTTTTTTGTTAGGTTATGATCTCTATAAAGCCAGGTGCGGTGGCTCATGCCTATAATCTCAGCACTTTGGGAGGCTAAGGTGGGCAGATCACTACAGATCAGGAGTTTGAGACCAGCCTGGCTAGCATAGTGAAACCCTGTCTCTACTAAAAAGACAAAAAATTAGCTGGGCATGCTGCTGCATGGCACACGTCTGTGCTCTCAGTACTTGGGGAGGCTGAGGCATGAGAACTATGTGAACCTGGGAGGTGGAGGTTGCAGTGAGCCAACATCATGCCACTGAACCCCAGTCTGGGTGATAGAGCAAGACTCTGTCTCAAAAAAAAAAAAAAAACAAAATAGAAAGATATGCTCTCTAGGATTTTGCCTTCAAAGATGATAAGCCGCAGGGTACACATTAATATTCTTATTATTTATTTTTTGTAAGTTCCTTTGGCTTTTACTTTTTACAATTCTGAAAACAAAGTAGAAAAAAATTGCTAGATGTAAATTTGTAGAAAGCAAAATTTAATATGTAATCAATAGTATCTACTATGTGCAAATATAATGCTAGACCAGTGGGGTCCTCTTCTCAGACAAATATTCTTAAAATCTTTCATTCAGAATTTGAAATCCATCTCAAGAAAAGAAAAACAAGGAGGAGGGAAGTTTCCTAGATCATTGGTAAGAGTTAGCATAGTGAAGAAAACATTGGCCAGGCGTGGTGGCTCATGCCTGCAATCCCAGCACTTTGGGAGGCCGAGAAGGGTGGATCACGAGGTCAGGAGATCGAAACCCATCTCTACTAAAAATACAAAAAATCAGTCAGGTGTGGTTGCGGGCACCTGTAGTCCCAGCTACTCGGGAGGCTGAAGCAGGAGAATGGCATGATCCCAGGAGGCAGAGCTTGCAGTGAGCCAAGATTGTGCCCTGCACTCCAGCCTGGGTGACAGAGCAAGACTCCGTCTCAAAAAAACAAAAAAAGAAAAAGAAAAGAAAAACAAAACATTGAGGGTTTTGTTACCGACTCAAGAGTCCATCTAGATGCAAAAGCAACAAATAACATTCCCAGAAATACCATCGGTCAGAAAAAACACCCTATGTGTACCCTTCCTTAAAAACTTATTAAAAGACACATTCCTGTGAAGCAAGAGATAAAGAGTAAGGGTCTAAGAAAAGAGAAGTTGTGATATTTAAAAAATACTATAGTTTATGCTGCCACGTAAAACTATCAAAGTAAAAATAATTGTTATAAGCATATCAAAGTTGAATGCAAAAACATTAATTTGAATTGCATCAAAAATAAGATGAATTAATAAATAGAAAGATATACAGGTAGGTACTAAAGCAAATATTAAATGTTAATGGTGGAATCTAGGTGGTGAGTATATGGGTGTTTACTGTACAATTCTTCCAACTTTGCTGTATGCTTGAAAAAGTTCATAATAAAATGCTGGAAAAGTGAATGCAAGGATTTTCTTTAAAAGATTTCCAACATTTTATTATGTATGATGCAATAAATAAATAAATTGTTCAGCAATAAAGCTAATGTGAGTCCATTACATGAAACCATGGCATACAAACAAAAAAAATCATAGAACCCAATCTCTACTAAAAATACAAAAATTAGCCAGGCATGGTGGCACATGCCTGTAGTCCCAGCAACTTGGGAGGCTGAGACAGGAGAATCGCATGAACCTGGGAGGCACAGGTTGCAGTGAGCTGAGATCACGCCATTGCACTCCAACCTGGATGACAGAACAAGACTCTTAAAAAAAAAAAAAAAAAAAAAAAAAAAAAGGCAAGACTTAAAAAAAAAAAAAAGAAATTAAAAGAATCTTCCACAAGAGGGAGTCAAAATCATTGAAATGATCTTTAACTTTATAGGTTCAAATATGTTTTTGGGGAACATTTTCTCTAGTCCTGGAGAAAATACAAGCAAAAGAAGTAGACACCATATTTTAAAAAATAAAGAAAAACTAAAGAAACAGCAATGAAGCATAAAACAAGCAGCAGATATCCAAATCAGTTAAGAGAATAAGTATAAATTACTAATGCTCACCTAGAAGAGTCAACAGAAAAAAAACAAGAAAATATTTAAAAAGACAAATCAGAGACTTGATTATATATTCAACGTGCATTATAAAACTAATAGATTATAGTATCAATAGGTAAAGTGAATAAAATAGAAAACAATTAGACATATATATTACACACACACACATATAGATAAGGACTTAATATGGTGATGGTGAAATCACATATAGAGGAGGAAAAAAATGATAAATGTTACTATTAGAAAAAAAATCAAGTTGGCACCTATGCTCATCCCATGCACTAAAATATCTAAAGGGTTAAAAACTTTTAAAAAAGGGAAAAAAATCACAATCAACAGAGTAAAAAGGCAACCTATGAAATGAGAGAAAATATTTATGAGTCAAAACTTTGATAAAGGATAATATCCAAAATATATAATTTCTGCAACAACAAAAAAATATAAATAACCCAATTAAAAAATAGGCAAAGGAGTTACAGACATTTCTCCAAAGAATATATACAAATGACCAACAAGCATAATGAAAAGATGCTCAACATCACTAATCGTTTGGGAAATGCAAATCAAAGCCACAACAAGATATCACCTCATGCCCATTAGGATGGCTATCATAAAAAATAAAGTAAAATAACGAATATTGGCAAGGATGTTCAAGTCATTGGAACCCTTGTACACCATTGGTAGGAATGTAAAATGATGCAGCCAGGGTGGAAAATAGTACTGCGGTTCCTCAAAAATTAAAAACAGAATTACCATATGACCCAGCAATTCCACTTCTTGGTATATACCCAAAATAATTGAAAGCAGAGTCCCAGAGAGATATTTCCATACCAATGTTCACAACAGCATTATTCACAACAGCCAAGAGGTAGAAGTAACCCAAAAATTCATTAATGGATAAACGCATAAACAAAATAAGATATATACATACAATGGAATAGTATTCAGCCTAAAATTGGAAGGAAACTCTGACACATACTACAATATAGATGAACCCTGAAGACATTATGCTAAGTGAAATAAGCCAGTCAGAAAAAGACAAATACTGTATGATTCCATCTGTATGAGGTACATAGAGTAGCCAGACTCATATAAACAGAAAGTAGAGGGGTGGTTACCAGGGCCTGGGAGGAGGATGAAATGAAAAGCTGTTGTTTAATGGGTATAGAGTTTCAGTTTTGCAAGATGAAAATATTCTGGAGATTAGTTGTACAACAATGTGAATATACTTAATACTTGTAAAATAGACACTTAAAAACAGGTAAGATGGTAAATTTTATGTTATGTGTATTTTATTAAAATTTTTTTTAAAAAAATAGACAAAGCAAGACAAATTAAAATAAGAAAATACTGTAAATTAAAGCAAGAAAAAATACAAGTGAATATTAGGTGACAAAAATGATAGGCTTTTTTTATAGCTAAAAGCAATGGAAAAAATCTCAAAGTCAATAGATTAAAAAAATTTTAAATGTGATACATAAAATTATCATTAAACAAAGCTAAAGAACAAATAACAAACTGAGGGAAAATAACTGGAACAAAATGACAAAAGCTTAATATCCTTAATGTACAAAGGTCTCACACCAACTCATTAGACAAACAGTAAAATCCCATTTAAAAAAATGAGTGGGCAAGCACAGTGGCTCATGCCTTACTACCAGCACTTCGGAAGGCCAAGGCAGGAAGACTGCTTGAGCCCAGGAGTTTGAGAGCAGCCTGGGCAACACAGGGAGACCTCGTCTTTACAAAAAATTAAAAAATTAGTGAGCATGGTGGCACATGTCTATAATCCTAGCTACTCAGGAGGCTGAGGTGGGAGGATCGCTTAAGCCCAGGAGGTTGAGGCTGCAGTGAGCTGTGATTGTGCCACTGCACCCCAACTTGGGCAATAGGGAGAGACCCTGTCTCAAAAAAAAACCAATGAGTAATGTATACAACTTACAATTTACAGAAGGCATAGTTATTCTACTGGGAATCTAAACTCATTATATAGTCTAAAATCCATACAAAGACTCAAAAATATTCTTCACATACGGAAGGAAAAAAAAAAGAAAACAGTACAAATACAGTTTGTAAACAGTTAAGAAAGGCCAGGTATGGTGGCTCACATCTGTAATCCCAACACTTTGGCAGGCCAAGGTGCATGGATAGTTTGAGCTCAGAAGTTAAAGACCAGCCTGGGCAACATGGTGAAATCCCGTCTCTACAAAAACACAAAAAATTAGCCAGGCATGGTGGCACATGTCTGCGGTCCCAGCTACTCAGGAGGTTGAGGTAGGAGGATTGCTTGAGCCCCGGAAGTGGAGGGTGCAGTGAGCTGAGATCACGCCATTGCACTCCAGCCTAGGTGACAGAGCAAGACCTTGTCTCAAAAAAAAAAAAAAAAAAAAAATTTAAATACGTTTTGATATATATATATTCACCAAATATTATGCAGCCGTAACGTTCATGAAGAATATCAATACATCACTGTAATGTTAAATAAAAACAAGATTCTGGCTGGGCACGGTGGCTCATGCCTGTACTTCCACCACTTTGGGAGGCCAAGGCAGGCGGATGACGAGGTCAAGAAATCGAGACCATCCTGGCCAACACGGTGAAACCTCGTCTCTACTAAAAACACAAAAATTAGCTGGGCATAGTGGTGCACAACTGTAGTCCCAGCTACTCGGGAGGCTGAGGCAGGAAAATCACTTGAACCCAGAAGGCAGAGGTCGCAGTGAGCCAAGATCACGCCACTGCACACCAGCTTGGTGACAGAGCGAGACTCCGTTTCAAAAAAAAAAAAAAACAAGATTCTAACCTAGATACACAGCTTTAGCCCAATTATGTTAAAACATACATAAATATGCAATATGTAGGTACACAGAAAAAAGATGGAAGAAATTACATCAAAATTTAACATTGTCTCTGAATAATTAGCTTACAGTATTTTATTTTTCTTCAAACTTCTCCATAATTTTGAAATTCTCTATAATTTAAAAAGATATTCTTAAAAAATAAAACTAGCAAGCAATGATATACTGTACTGTATAATTTAAAGGCTCAGCTCTACTTACCTGTTGTCATGGTTGGACTAAATAGTCCCAGTACTGACACACTAGAATAGGAGATCAGGTCTTTATATAATTCCCCACTTAAATATTCTTCTGCTTCTTGAATCGATGTTATAGTCACTGGATATGAAATCCTATTGCTGGATAAATATATAGCTATATTAAAAATTAATTTTTAAAGATATTTTCAGTTTGTTTAAAAAAAGCATACTAAACATAGCAAACAATATATTACATAGGATAAATATCTTACAAAATATAGAAAATTAAATATTATTCTTAAAGAAAATCAGACTCATTAAACAAAATTACTGTCTCCCCAAAAGTGACGAAATGTACATAGACTCTCATGAATATTTATTTTGTGATCTCAATTCTAGTATCCTTCTTAACCTATTTAAAGTGTTAGCAAAGTCTGAGAATTAGAACTTCTAAAGACCTAAACATTTAAAGATCTTATAATGAAGCTGAATACTTACAGCTGGATAAATTTTAGGAGATCTTTGGTACCTAACATTCCAGCGTAAGATACTGGGTTCTCCCCTTTCTTGTACATCTTTACAATAGGAAATTCAGTAACATTTTGCTTAGTACATACATCAGACCAATCTGCACAGTTTATTCTAGTAAGAAGCATAGATGTGCCTAAATAAAAGGAAAATGCACATTTGTAATTACTAATTGTAGAAAATGCATTTGCTTAGGATTTTCAATATTTTTCTATCCCATTCTTATTTTAACCTCTCAGCATGAAACACTCCTGCTTAAACACTCTCTTGCCTTGATCTTTGCAACACCATCCCCTATTGGCCTTTTCCCTTCCTTTCTAGTTTCTCCTCTTTGTTCCCTTTTGTTGGCTCTTCAGCCAGTAGAGTTGGGAGTCCTTCAAGGCTCAGCTTAAGCTGCCTTCTCTTGTTTTTCTTCACTCTCTTCCTACACAACCTCAATAACCACAGATAATCTAATGAATACTGTATTTATGTCTTTGGCCCAAACTCCTTGTAGTTCCAAAAGACCCATGTATCCTTACTATATTCTGTTTTCCTTTGAATGGAAACCTCCTCAAACTCAACAAGTCTAAAACCATATATGGTTTCTTTTCTGTGTTTGTTGGTAAATGTTGCTGCTCTTGTGCAACTCAAAAAAACAAAGTTTCATCTTTCATACCTCCCCATTCCCAAGCCCTTCATGCCTATTAATTAATCAGCATGTTCTTTCAATTTTACCACCTAAATTTTTAGTATCTCTAATTACTGTCCATTTCTCTTCACTGCCACTACTCAAGTTGTTATTTCTCCTGGATAACTACAATAGGCTTCTAATTCATCTCCTTGAATTCAGTGTCTCTACACTAATACTAGAGATATCTTTTCAAAACTCAAATCTGTTTTGGTACCAGCTTACCCCCACCAACCTTTGCAGAGTTTAAATCTTTCTCACCATGTACAACTTCAAGGAAGCCTTCTCTGACACACTGATCTACATCAGGTTCCCTTGACATATGCTATTATAGAACCATGCTCCTTTCCTTATCTCCTTATGTAATTATATACTATTCATTATCTGATTAATGTGTCTCTACCAAGACAACTCTGTGAGAGCAGGGACTGTGTCTGTTTATTTATCACTGATTTTCCAGCACCTGCAGCACCTTAAATATGCATGTGAATAAATGACATATGTGAAACTCACATAGGACTTCAGACACCTAACCTGTCTAAATATTATAATTTCTTTTCAGCCTAAGAAAAATGTGAATAAATGACATATGTGAAACTCACATAGGACTTCAGACACCTAACCTGTCTAAATATTATAATTTCTTTTCAGCCTAAGAAAACACATAGTAGAATCTCAAACAGAAATTCCTACTTGCTCTATAATAAAACGTGTAAAGTTATCTAAAATATTATAAATCGCTATGTGGAAAGAGATCAAATGCTAAATAAAATAAGCACCATACAACTCAAAAGAATAAATTCTAATAAAAAATAAAATTTAGTATCATACTAGATCAAAGAAGGAATCTTTGTGTATCAATTTAGAATATAGTCTAAATGTAACTTAATCATATGATTAAAATTGTGAATGTGATATTTTAATATTTTATCACCAAATTTTTTAAATTTTAATTTTAATTTTTTTTTTTTTTGAGACAGAGTCTCACTCTGTAGCCCAGGCTGGAGCAATCTCGGCTCACTGCAAGCTCTGCCTCCCGGGTTCACGCCATTCTCCTGCCTCAGCCTCCCGAGTAGCTGACACTACAGGTGCCCAGCACCATGCCTGGCTAATTTTTTCTATTTTTTAGTAGAGATGGGATTTCACCTAGGATGGTCCTGATCTCCTGGCCTCGTGATCTGCCTGCCTCAGCCTTCCAAAGTGCTGGGATTACAGGCACGAGCCATGGCGCCCGGCCTTTGTCTTATTCACCACTATATACCCACTGCCTAGCACAGTGTCTATTACACAGTATGTACCCAGTAAAAATGTGTAAAATGTACATTGGTATTTCTTCATAAATTTTAAATTCTTACATTAAAGGATATTAATACTTGAATTTTGTATGAGCATATAAACAAATATAAATCCTTATATCTTCCCAAATCAGACCTGCTAAGTTACTTCCTATCAAAGTTCTCTTATCCTTGTTTTAATCATTTTGATACAGGAGTTAAGAAGAAATCACTTAGGCAGATAGCAAGGGTATGGGAGTCCTCGGTAAGGTTTTTCTTTTTAATGAAAAGCAGCCCCAGATCTTTTTCTAACAAAGAGCAGCCTGCAAGCTGGAAGTCTGCACGTACTGGCAGGAACTAAGTATTAGACGTTTTCAACATGGCCGCTCGGTCTTCCCTTCACTGCCAGGCATGTGTTCCATAAGGAGCAGACAAGATGGCCCCAGACAACTGGAAAGCCCATTTGTATAAGATTAAGGTGGGTCGACCAGACTTTCCTGTGCCACTGTGTAAACATCATACCTGACTGAATCAATCTATGAGCCCTGTGTAAATCAGACACCACCTTCTAAAACTGGACTATAAAACTCGACACATTCGCTGCCAGCCAGTCCTTTCCGCTTGGAGACCCATTCCTCTATAGAGGAAGCTGTTTCTCTTTCTCTTCTCTCTATTAAACTGCTCCTAAACTCCTTGTGTGTGTCCGTTTCCTAAATTTTCCTGGTGCATGACAACAAACCCCAGGGTATATACCCCAGACAACGCAGCTGCTTCAATTTCATCAATAAACATCTGGTGATGCTTGTTTATACAAAGTGCCATGTTATATATTTTGCCACCCAAGTACGGAATATAGTGCTCTTCCAGCTGCCGTGCTTTCCTTTCAATAAGCATCCTCAGTATGTCTACTACTGCTAAAAATGTGATTATTCCTTTGTCCCTACAGTTGAAATGGAAAATTTTGATGTTATTTTTAAAACCAGAAAAGTAATACTGATACATATCATTAAAAGTTATACTGAAGTTATCAATTTAAAAGTTTTATTTTTATTCCTGTAAAATGGTTCCAATATTTATTCATGTTTCAATTAAAATAGTCGAATATTCTAAGATGCCTATAGTATTACATCCCATATACTTTATCAATGCAGTAATTTCAAATAGGTTCCTAATTTAAAGGAAAAAACAGATTATTTTAGATACAGGTATTATGTAAGTATAAAATTTTGACATTTGCTGCCACCTTGTGACAGAGTAAAAAACATTCTTCATTGTCTTGGACTAAGAGATACAAATGGCTTTTTCCCACAAAGTCAGATCTGTCAGAAAAACAGATGATAGAACTAAATGCCCAAGGTATTATTATAGTTTCCTAATTTATAAAGTTATAGTGTAGGCTTCAACATAAACACAAAACATTGTAATTACCTATGCAATGCATTTCTACATTAAGTTCCCTGAACTTCCAAAATAATCCATTCTGATATCTGATTACCAAAAAAAGTTGTTATTCATAAAGAACATAGTGAATGAAAAGGAAAACAAGTCCCGGATTGCTTATCTACTTTTTTATTCTACAAACACATACAACTCTGAGCCCTTGCATTAAGGAGACAGGTAGTCTCTTTATTTGGTCATTAATAGAAAAGAATGCAAGAAAATATTTTTCCATTTTCATCTTGTGTCTAATTAAATGGGGTGGAGAGAGGGATAATTAATCGTATTCTTGAGGAATATTATCCAATCACTACTTCATTATGATTTATATTTTCTCCTTCATTGCTTTTCTTCTAAGTATTTGCCAATAAGGCTAGAGAATCTAAAAGAAGAAAACTTAAATTTGTCTGTAGATTGCAACTTGCCTTGCATAAAGGAAAATATGAAAGCAAGTAAGAGGATTTGCTTCTTTAAAAAATGATTAGAGGCTGGGCGCAGTGGCTCATGCCTATAATCCCAGCACTCTGGGAGGCCAAGGCAGGTAGGTTACTTGAGGTCAGCAGTTTGAGACCAGCCTGGACCCTGTTGCTACTAAAAATATAAAAATTAGCCAAGCATGGTGGTGCACACCTTTAATCCCAGCTACTTGGGAGGCTGAGGCAGAAGAATCACTTGAACCCAGGAGGTGGAGGTTGCAGTGAGCTGAGATCACACCATTGTACTCCAGCTTGGGCAACAAGAGCAAAACTCCATCTCAAAAAAAAGGTTACAGATCGTTGTGTCTACAGACTTAATTATCCCTTCACTCAGTAATAATCAAAAGTTGGATCAAATGTGGTTGGGTAATAAAAGGAATGGGGACAGACAGAACAGCGTGTGGAGGCTCGCATCATGAACTTTTGCTCCAAAACTGCAGCAATACATAAGGAGAGCCAAGAGAACTGACAGACCCTCTGAAGGAAGCGATTGCACCTGCAGGACCTGGGAGACACCCCAAATACTGTGAGTACTCAAACTGTGGAAGTGGGAAAGGCAGATCGTCCACCCCGAACACACACCCCCATGGGGGAACCTAAAGGTCTAGATTACGGGAGAAGATTCTGACCTTACCTGGAGCTGAGTCAATTTAGAGAGCAGAACAAAAGCGAAATACACGGATAGAGGAAGCAGCAGGAAAATCCCTGTGGGCTCGCTGGGTACCCTACCAAGCCATCTGTGCCTCACCTCACAAGGGGTCCTTGAGGGCTACTGGAGGCACTCAGAAAGGCCACAGGCAAAAAGAACCTCCAGCTGAACTTTGTAACAATTTGAACCAATCGAAAAGTCTCCTGGCCAGAACTCAGGGGAGGGTATGAATCCAGTGTGCAGACGCCACAGGTTGGGGAAGAAAGAAAGCCGTACTTATTTTCGCAGCTGGAAGGCAGGTAGCCTAGGGCAGGTTCTCAGCCCTGTTCACCCACTACCTGCAAACAGACTTGGTGCTTTTGAGTGGGGGCACAGTGGAAGTGAGACTGGCCCTTTGCGTTGTATGGGAGCTGGGTGAGGCCTGTGACTGCTTTCCTCCACTTCCCTGACAACCTGCATGACACAGCAAAGACAGCCATAATCCTCCGAAGAACATAACTCCATTGACCTGGGAACTTCACCCTCATCCCCCACAGCAGACGCAGCAAGACCTGCCCAAGTAGAGTCTGAGCTCAGGCACGCCTAGCCCTGCCCCCACCTAATGGTCCCCTACCCACCCTGGTAACTGAAGACAAAGGGCATATACTCTCGGGAGTTATAGGGCCCTGCTCACTGCCTGTTCCTCCCGACACCAATGCACTTTCGAGCCAATGCTCTCTTGAAAGTGCCACCTCCCAGCAGGAGGTAAATCGGCACAAAAATAGTGCATTAATCAACCAAAGCTAAGAACCCTCGCAGAGTCCATTTTGCCCTTCTGACACCTCCACTGGAACAGGTGCCAGTATCCATGGCTGAGAGACCCACAGATGGTTCACATCACAGGACTCGGTGTAGACAACCCCAAGTACCAGCCTGGAGTCTGGTAGACTTGCTGGGTGGCTAGATCCAGAAGACAGATAACAATGACTATAGCTTGGCTCTCAGGAAGCCATATCCCTAGGAAAAGGGAAAGAGTACTGCATCAAGGGAACACCCTATGAGACAAAGGGAACTGAACAACAGCTTTGAGCCCTAGACCTTCCCTCTGACAGAGCCTACCCAAATGAGAAGGAACCAGAAAACCAACTCTGGTAATATGACAAAACAAGATTCTTCACCTCATCCCCAAAAAAATCACACTAGCTCTCCATCAAGGGATCCAAACCAAGAAGAAATCCCTGATCTACCTGAAAGAGAATTCAGAAGCTTAGTTACTCAGCTAATCAGGGAGGTGCCAGAGAAAGGCAAAGCCCAATGTAAGGACATTGAAAAAAATTATACAAGAAGGAAGAAATATTCAATGAAATAGATAGCATAAATAAAAATCAATCAAACCTTCAGGAAACAATAGACGCACTTACAGAAATGCAAAATGCTCTGGAAAGTCTCAGCAATAGAATCAAACAAGCAGAAGAAAGAACTTCAGAGCTCGAAGACAAGGTTTTCGAATTAACCCAATGCAACAAAGACAAAAAAATAAGAAAATATGAAAAAGCCTCCAAGAAGTTTGGGATTATGTTAAACAACCAAACCTGAATAATCAGCGTTTTTGAGAAAGAAGAGAAATCTATTTGGAAAATATATTTGGGGGAATAATCAAGGAAAACTTCCCCAGCCTTGCTAGAGAACTAGGCATCCAAGTACAAGAAGCCCAAAAAACACCTGGGAAATTCATCACAAAAAGATCAATGCCTGGGCACACTGTCATCAGGTTATCTAAAGTTAAGACAAATGAAAGAATCTTAAGAGCTGTGACACAAAACACCAGGTAACATATAAAGGAAAACCTATCAGATTAAGAGCAGATTTCTCAGCAGAAACTCTACAAGCTAGAAGGGATTGGGATCCTATCTTCAGCCTCTTCAAACAAAACAATTATCAGCCAAGAATTTTGTACCCACCAAAACTAAGCTTCCTAAGTGAAGGAAAGATACAGTAGTTTTCAGACAAACACGAGAGAATTCGTCACTACCAAGCCAGCACTACAAGAACTGCTAAAAGGAGCTCTAGACTTGAAACAAACCCTGGAAACACATCAAAAAAGAACCTCTTTAAAGCATAAATCTCACATGACCTACAAAACAAACACAATTTTTAAAAAAGGTATATAGGCAACAAATAGCATGATGAATGGAATGGTATCTCACATCTCAATACTAACATTGAATGTAAATGGCCTAAAGTAGCTCCACTTAAAACACACAGAATTGCAGAATGGATAAGAATTCACCAACCAACAATCTGCTACCTTCAAGAGACACACCTAACACATAAAGACTCACATAAACTTAAGGTAAAGGGATGGAAAAAGACCTTCCATGCAAATGGACACCAAAAGCGAGCAGGGGTAGCTATTCTTATATCAGACAAAACAAACTTTAAAGCAACAGCAGTTATAAAAAAGACAAAGAGGGTCATTATGTAATGATAAAAGGCCTTGTCCAACAGGAAAATATCACAATCCTAAATATATATGCACCTAACATTGGAGCACCTAAATTTATAAAACAATTACTAATAAACCTATGAAATGAGATAGATAGCAACATAATAATAGTGGGAGACTACAATAGTCCACTGACAGCACTAGACAGGTCATCAAGACAGAAGGTCAACAAAGAAACAATGGCTTTAAAGTATACCCTGGTACAAATGGACTTAACAGGTATTTACAGAACATTCTACCCAACAACCACAGAATACACTTTCTATTCAACAGTGCATGGAACTTTCTCCAAGATAGACTATATGATAGAGGCCACAAAATGAGCCTCAATAAATTCAAGAAAATTGAAATCATATCAAGTACTCTTTCAGACCACAGTGGAATAAAACTGGAAATCAACTCCAGAAGGAACCTTCAAAAACATGCAAATACATGGAAATTAAACAACTTGTTCCTGAATGATCACTGGGTCAAAAATGAAATCATGATGGAAATTTTAAAATTCTTCAAACTGAATGACAATAGTGACACAACCTATCAAAACTTCTGGGATATAGTAAAGGCAGTGCTAAGAGGAAAGTTCATAGCCCTAACTGCTTACATCAAAGTCTGAAAGAGCACAGACAGACAATCTAAGGTCACACCTCAAGGAATTAGAGAAACACGAACAAACCAAGTCTGAACCCAGCAGAAGAAAGGAAATAACCAAGATCAGGGCAGAACTAAATGAAATTGAAATAACAACAACAAAAATACAAAAGATAAATGAAACAAAAAGCTGGTTCTTTGCAAAGAAAAATAAAACTGATAGACCATTAGCAGGATTAACCAATAAAAGAAAAGAGGAAATCCAAATAAGCTCTATTAGAAACGAAATGGGAGATATCACACTGACACCACAGAAATACAAAAGATAATTCAGAACACCTTTATGGGCATAAACTGGAAAACCTAGAGGAGATGGATAAATTCCTGGAAAGATACAACCTTCCTAGCTTAAATCAGGAAGAATTAGCTACTCTGAACAGTCCAATAACAACCAGTGAAATTGAAATGGTAACAAAATTACCAACAAAAAAAGTCCAGGACAAGACAGATTCACAGCAGAATCCTACCAGACATTCAAAGAAGAATTGGTACCAATCCTACTGACACTATTCCACAAGATAGAGGAAAAGGGAACCCTCGCGAAATCATTCTATGACACCAGTATCACCCTAATACCGAAACCAGGAAAAGACATAACCAAAAAAGAAAACTACAGACCAATATCCCTGATGAACATAGATGCTATAATCCTCAACAACGCACTAGCTAACTGAATCCAACAACATATCAAAAAGATAATCCACCATGATCAAGTGGGTTTCATACCAGGGATGCAGGGATAATTAAAATACACAAGTCAATAAATGCAATACACCACATAAACAGAATCAAAAACAAAAATCACATGATCATCTCAATAGATGCAGAAAAAGCATTTGATAAAATCCAGCATTCCTCTATGATTAAAACTCTCAGCAAAACTGGCATACGAGACACATGCCTCAATGTAATAAAAGCCATCTATAACAAACCCACAGCCAACATATACTGAATGGGGAAAAATTGAAAGCATTCCCTCTGAGAACTGGAACAAGACAAGGATGCCCACTCTCACCACTCCTCTTCACCACAGTACTGGAAGTCCTAGCCATAGCACTCAAACAAGAGAAAGAAATAAAGGCATCCAGACTGGTGAAGAAGTAGTCAAACTGCCGCTGTTCGGTGATGATATGACTGTTTATCTAGAAAACCCTAAAGACTCATCCAGAAAGTTCCTAGAAGTGATAAAATAATTCAGCAAAGTTTCCAGATACAGAATCAACG
Source organism: Macaca thibetana thibetana (assembly GCF_024542745.1). Lineage (NCBI taxonomy): Eukaryota > Metazoa > Chordata > Mammalia > Primates > Cercopithecidae > Macaca > Macaca thibetana. Next base: position 55,242,697 of record NC_065584.1, on the reverse strand, counting down.
TACACAAATCAATAGCTCTTCTATACACCAACAGCAACCAAGCTGAGCATCAAGTCTAGAATTCAACCTCTTTTACAATAGCTGCAAAAAAAAGAAAAAATACTTAGGAATATACCTAACCAAGGAGATGAAAGACTTCTACAGAGAAAACTACAAAACACTGCTGAAAGAAATCACAGATGACACAAACAAATGGAAACACATCTCATGTTCATGGATGGGTAGAATCAGTATTGTGAAAATGACCATACTGTCAAAAGCAATCTACAAATTCAACACAATTCCCATCAAAATACCACCATCATTCTTCACAGAACTAGAAAAAACAATCCTGAAATTCATATGGAACCAAAAAAGAGCCCACATACCCAAAGTAAGACTAAGCAAAAAGAACAAATCTGGAGGCATCACATTACCTGTTTCAAACTATAAGGCCAGAGTCACCAAAACAGCATGGTACTGGCATAAAAATTGGCACATAGACCAATGGAACAAAACAGAGAACTAAGAAATAAACCCTAATACTTACAGCCAACTGATTTTCAACAAAGCAAACAAAAATATAAAGTGGGGAAAGACACCCTCTTCAACAAATGGTGCTGAGACAACTGGTAAGCCACATGTAGGAGAAACAGGATCCTCACCTCTCACCTTATACAAAATCAACTCAAGATAGATCAAAGACTTAAATCTAAGACCTGAAACTATAAAAATTCTATAAAAAAAAGAAGACAACATTGGAAAAACCCTTCCAGACGTTGGCTTAGACAAGAATTTCATGACCAAGGACCCAAAAACAAATGCAATAAAAACAAAGATAAATAGCTGAGACTTAATTAAATGAAAGAGCTTTTGCACAGCAAAAGGAACGGTCAGCAGAGTAACAGACAACTCACAGAATGGGAGAAGATCTTCACAATCTATACGTCTGACAAAAAACTAATATCCAGAATCTACAATGAACTCAAACAAATTAGCAAGAAGAAAAAAAAAACTCCCATCAAAAAGTGGGCTAAGGACATGAACAGAAACAGTTACAAAAGAAGATATGCAAATGGCCAATAAACATGAAAAAATGCTCAACATCACCAAGGATCAGGGAAATGCAATTCAAAACCACAACTCAATACCACCTTATTCCTGCAAGAATGGCCATAATCAAAAAAATTTTTTAAAAATAGATGTTGGCATGGATGTGATGAACAGGGAACTCTTCAACACTGCTGGTGGGAATGTAAACTAATACAACCACTATGGAAAATAGTGTAGAGATTCCTTAAAGAACTAAAAGGAACTTGATCCAGCAATCCCACTACTGGTTACCCAGAGGAAAATAAGTCACTATGTGAAAAAGATACTGGCACACATATTTATAGCAGCACAATTTGCAACTGTACAAACATGGAACCAACCCAAATGCTCATCAATCAACGAGTGGACAAAGAAACTGTGGTGTATATGTATACAATGGAATACTACTCAGCCATAAAAAGGAATGAATTAACGGCATTTGCAGCAACTGGGATGAGACTGGAGACGATTATTCTAACTCAGGAATGGAAAACCAAACATCACATGTTCTCACTCATATTTGGGAGCTAAGCTATGAGGATGCAAAGGCCTAAGAAAGACAAAATGGACTGTGGGGACTCAAGGGGAAAGGGTGGGAAGGGGTAAGGAATAAAAGGTCACAAACTGGGTGCAGCACAGTGTATACTGCTCAGGTGATGAGTGCATCAATCTCTCACAAATCACCACCAAAGAACTTACTCATGTAACCAAACACCACCTGTTCCCCAATAACCTATGCAAATAAAAAAATAATAATTTTAAAAAAGGAATGATACACTTAGGTTTGAGTATCTGGAATCAATTTCTTGAGTTTTCAAAAGTGTCAATGTATAAATAAGTTGTACATCAGTACACAGTTTCCATTAAATGAAACAAATTTATGAAACTCTATTATTCATTTATTCAACTGTTAAAAACCAGATGTTCTGCAATGTAAGGCAATATGCCAAGCCCAATAGGCTGATATAAGGCACACTACCTAACCATAAGGAACTTACATTAAGCACACCTAATCCATTATTACCTCTCTAACAGGCCTCCCTCTTTTTCCCTATGTCTTTGCTGAGATAGTAGCACAGATATTTTCAGTTAAAGTCCATTCCTTGGATCTTTATTTGCCCACTATTAAATCAGGTTTCATAGGATAGTTAACATAAAGAGATCCTGGATATTAAAAAGCATTCCATCCATGAGGAGTAAACTATACAGTTTCAAGAACACAGGGATCTTTGATCTCTCATTAGACCATGAGACTGGGTCTTGAATCTGCCAAATTTTTATCTCCAGTATTTAACTGCAGTAACTGGCACAGAATAGGCACTCATAAATGCTTGCTGAATGACTGACTTAAACCAAAAAGATTGTTGGATTAACTGTGTAGCCACAAGTACTTAATACATAGGCTCTCTACGTTCTACTAAAGACAGTCCTATGAAGACAAATCAAAGTGAATGCTCCTAAGTACTCTTGAAACTCCTGGTTCATTAACTTAACCCTGGAGACACAAACATAGTAACCTGAAATTTTATGTGGTTTTCTACATTTTTTGCATGACATAGTTTTACAAATAGCTACAGTTCAGAATCAGAAAAATAAGCATGCATAGCACAGTAAAATACCTTTCAGTTTAACTGCCACATCAACATAGGATTGCAAAAATGCCATGGATACTGCTTGCCCTACATGAAAATGAAAAATTCAACAGATATTACTGTGTATCTCCAAAGCATCCACACTGATACGTAACAAATACACAGATTTATGAGGTTTCCCAAAATTATTGTTAAGCAGAAATATTCTACTATACATTTCTTAACATAGTCCAACCACTTAAGAGTTTCAAAAGCAACTGATTTTCCGCACTTGTACTGCAAGGAATATAGCTAAATAGCTATGATTTGAAGATAAAAGCAATATACTCACTATAAATCTATAATAACAATATGTTAAAATCATTAGCGTGAGTCACAATTTTTCAAAATTAATGAACATCTAGTTTAATCATTAACCTTTAATTTGTAAATCAGATATAAATAAATTGCACAATCCCAGAATCAGAAGTAAATGCTTCCATGCACACAGTCTACTTGAGACATACGAAAGCAATTTCATTTTACAACGTGCAATACATGAAATGCCAAAAATTAAATCTGTGTGTTTAAATGTCCTAATATGTAATAGTCTCCTCTAAAGAGTCATACTCACAACCAGCATAGAAGAGTACTATGCTGTCAGAAGCCGTCACTGTTGCATTAAATGTTTCTTCTGTTAGTTCCACTGTGAGTTCCAAAGGTAATTTTCTCTTCCTATCTCTGAAAACAGTTTCTGCCACTTCATCATCCTGAACATCTGAAATGTTGGAAAAGAAATTAATTTAAATATTGATGTATAATGAAAACTATTTAAGCTCTTCTCATAGGAAGCATGTAAGAATTCAGTACTTTATACAAACTTTTGAATTCATCCTATCTTAATAGTTAGGACGCATGATATTTAAAAAACTTTCCAGTTGCTTAACTGACGCTGAGATGCTTCCTGACCTAGAAGTTGTAAAGTTTTAGTCAATTTCAAAATTAAAACTTGTTCTACAAAGAATATTAATAGTGCTGTTTTGTTTATGTTGCCTCTACTATATGCCAAGCATTGTGACAGGCACTAGGAAAACTGGTAAACAAAACAGACATAGTCCTGACCACATGGAACTTCTATCTATGGAAAAGTCAGATAAACTGATCACCGAATAAACATATAATTATAAATTATGACCAATTTGTGAAGAAACGTAAAGGATACACTGAGAGATTATATAACAGGGCTATTTAGATTGGGAAGCCCAAAATCTGCCAGGTAGAGAATCAAGAAAAGAATGTTTTAGACAAAGAGAATTACATACGCAAAAGCTCTGAGACATACAAGAGTTTAGCACATACAAGGCTGAGAGAAGGCAAATTTGACTAAGACAAGATGGGGCTGCAGGAATAAACAGCATGAGAAAACTCTAGGCTAGGCAGTGGCTAGATCATAAGAGGTCACATGAGACAAGAAGTCTGGATTTTATCCCAAAAGCATCAAGTTATGAGTGGATTCTGAATATGTGAAAACTCTTCCTTAATTTAGACAGACCAATCAATAGACTGATAGATCCATCCATCCATCCATCCATCCATCCATGTATCTTCAAAAATACATTTGGATTCATAAATATTCTGTTGGAAGTTTGTAGAGATTGTATGGTAACACAGATGGAGCATATAACTTGACTAAAGGATAAAGCTTCTTAGAAGAGTTGATACTAGCTGAATATGAAAAGAAAAAGAAAATTCAGGTAGGCAGAGAAGAAAGGCAGTGGTGGCATAAAGAGCAAAGAGAACGGCATGAGCAAAGGCACAGTGGCATGTAAGAGCATGGTGCAATCGGAAGTTCAAACACTGACTGGCTATATGATGATAGTAAGAATTGTTAATTTTTTAGATGTAATAATAGTATTAATTATGTTAATGTTAAAAATGAAAATCTTGTATTTCTGAAACCCAGGGAAATACTTATAGATGAAATCTTATGTTTGGGATTTGCTACAAAACAATAAGAGGTAGGGGGTGACCGGAGCAGGATTAGCCATGGTTTGATAATGTGAGGCCAAGTAATGGATAACAAGAATTTGTTCTATTATTCTATCTCCTTTACGGTATGTTCATAATTCTCTGTAACAACACATTAAAAAGAAAGAAGGGAGAAAGAAGACAATACATTCATAGAACTAAAGTATTGTTTTATACATGATTTCTAATACAGTCACACACCACATAATGATATTTCAGTCAACAATGGACCACATATACAACTGTAGTCCCTTAAGATCATAATGGAGCTGAGAAATTCCTATCATCTGGTGATGTAGTGGCCACTGTAGTGTCGTAGCACAACACATTACTCACATGTTTGTGGTGACGCGGGTGTAAACAAACCTACAGTGAGTCATATAGCACATAAGGCCAGGCATGGTGGCTCACACCTGTAATCCCAGCACTTTGGGAGGCCGAGGTGGGTGGATCACTTGAGGTCAGGAGTTCAAGGCCAGCCTGGCCAACATGGTGAAACCCTGTCTCTACTAAAAATACAAAACATCAGCCGGGCATGTTGGCGCATGCTTGTAATCCCAGCTACTTGGGAGGCTGAGGCGGAAGAATCACTTGAACCCAGGAGGTGGAGGTTACAGTGAGCCAAGATTGCACCACTGTACTCCAGCCTGAGCGACAAGAGCAAAGCTCTGTCTCAAAAAAAAAAAAAAAAAAGTATAGCACATACAATTACGTACAGTAAATAATACTTGATAATGATAATAAAGGACTAGATTATTGGTTTATATATTTACTATACTCATTAGAGTGTACTCCTTTCACTTATAAAATAAAAAGTTCACTGTAAAACAGCCTCAGGTAGGTCCTTCAGGAAGCATTCTAAAAGAAGGCATTATTATCATAGGAAATGACAGCTCCATGCTTGTTACTGTCCCCGAAGACCTTCCAAAGGGACACAATGTGGAAGTGGAAGCGGGTAATATGGATGATCTTGACCCTGTATAAGCCTAGGCTGATGTGTGTTTGTGTTTTTGTTTTTAGAGAAAAGTTTAAAACGTAAAACATAAAAGTTTTAAATGCAAAAAAAAGCTTATAGAATAAGGATATAAAAAAAGAAAATATTTTTGTACAGCTGTATGATGTGTTTGTGCTTTAAGTTAAATGTTACTACAAAACAGTCAAAATGTTTTTAAACATTGTAAAAATGTATAAAGTAAAAAAGTTACAGTAAGCTAAGACAAATTTATTATTGAAAAAAATTCATAAATTTAGTACAGCCTAAGTGTACAGTATTTATGAAGTCTACAATCATGTAATGTTCTAGGCCTTTACATTCACTCACTGACTTACCCAGAGCAACTTCCAGTCCTGTAAGCTCCATACATGGTATGTACCCTATACAAATGTACCATTTTTTATCTTTTATACCGTGTTTTCATTGTACCTCTTCTATGTTTACACAGGTTTAGATACATAAATATCTACCACTGTGTTACAGGTACCTACAGTATTCAGTACAGTAACATGCCTAGGTTTGTGGCCTAGGAGCAATAGGCTAGACCATACACCCTAGGTGTGTAATAGGCTACACCATGTACGTTTGTGTAAGTGAACTTTATGATGTATGCTCAATGAAATCACCTAATAATGCATTTCTCAGAAAGTATCCTCATTGTTAAGAGACACATGACCATACTATAAATTAAAATTCTAGATCTGGATTTCAACACAACCTCAGCCATTTTCTAACTGTACGACTCTAGTCAATCACATAACTCTCTGGGCCTCAATGTTCAACTCTTGTGAAGCATGAGAGTTGCACTATATAACTTTAAGGTACTTATAAGCACCAAATTCCATGACACTAAAAAATTACATTCTCAATACCAAAATTAGCAAAGACCTATTTTCTTATTTACCATATTTTTTCTTGTTATTCATATATTTTCATTTTCCTGTCAGTCTTCTCTGTTTCTTTTTCCTCCTTTCCCTCTTTTCTTATATTCTAATAAGCTACCATCACTTGTAAATTTAGTCACTCCTCAGCTCTACCTTCCACCTATTCATTAATAATATACACACTATTTTCAGTCTTTTTTTTTTTTTTTTTGAGACAGGGTCTCACTCTGTTGTCCAGGTTGGAGTGCACTGGCATGATCTCAGCTCACTGCAATCTCCGTCTCCTGGGCTCAAGCGATCCTCCCACCTCAGCCTCCCAAGGAGCTGGGATTACAGGCACATACCACCATGCTTGGCTAATTTTTGTATTTTTTGTAGAGATAGGGTTTTGTCATGTTGCCCAGGCTGGAACACAGGCTTCTTTTCTTTTGCCCTTTTGTGGAACCAGTGTTTTTCATTCTGATTCCATTTTGCCGATTTCTCTGGGGTACACCTGTCTCTGATTTACATTCAAAGACGGTAATAAATTCTTTCCTAACCCTCATCTAGTTTTCCTTTGTAAACGGGAGTGATACAAAGGGAGGGGGAAGAATTATATATGGGCACAACACCATACAACATTCTGGGCCAATATGGATTACTGATAATAGGAAGTTAAGATGAAAAATAAACAAAAAAGGCAAAGCTGCAAAAGAAATACTAGAAACAGGCTGGAGGTTATTGAACGTTTCCAACACAAAGAAATGAAAAATGCTTGAAATGATGGATACGCTAATTATCCTGACCTGATCACTATACATTATATGTATTGAAACATCACTATGTACCTCACAAATATGTACAATTATTATTGGTCAAATGAAAAAAAAAAATAAAAACCAGAAAGATAAGGCAGCATCAGAGGGTAAATAAGGCCATAGAGTCAGGAAACAATATAGAGGCTGTGGCCACAAAGAAATCTTCAAACAGGCGACTCCCACTGAAGACAGGAATCAAATAAACTGAGATTGCGGACAAGTCCTCTAACTCTGAAGGTTCAAATACAGGAACCATTACAGGAATAAGCGAGGAAACAGACCAGAACACAGGTCTGCTTATGTAATGACAAGCCCACTGAGAACTCCAGAGAGGAACACAAGCAATTCTAACCCCTGCATATCAGAAAAGAAACCAGAGCTCCACTCAAACCAAGAAACTGGTCATTGTAACAGTGAAAGCTCTTATTAAATTTATAATATAGATTTTGATCACAATGTATGGAGCTCATGAAAATGATACGTAAATTGCTTCCTTCTTAGAGCTTATAATGGTACTATATAAAACACTCAAGTATTTACTATATGGTATACAAAAATGAACAAGACATAATCCTTGATTTAGAAATATTTATAGACTAGTGGAGAAGAGAAAAAAATAAATGAATAATTACAGAAGAGGATTAATGTTATGAAAGATGTATCAGGAATAGTTATTTCACTATTGCCCAATTGTTGCTTTAAAAATATGAAATTTTAGGCCACTAGATTATTTTAGTGAAGTATTCTTGACTGTCATTAATAAATAAGATTTTATTTCAGGATGCTTGAGTTCTAGCCCAGGCCCCACCATCTGCCACTTGTGGGACTTTGGGCGGATCACTGAACTCAAGAAATGCAGACTCATTGCGTACAAAATGAAGGTGGTATCAGCTAACTCAGAGCATAACAATCAAAGTAAATAATATGTGGGAAAAAGCCTTAAAAACCATACAATACTTCATAAATGTAAGCAATAAATTTTTTTAAAAGCTGAAATAACTGTTTAAAAAAAGTGTTAAAATGTTACTGAAATTTACTCCTTATACCATTAACAACTGGATTTATTTACAAGTACAAATATAACAATATTTATTAGAACTCCATTTCCTAATAAAAATAGTAACAGTGAATTATCATGTTGTAGTTTCTAAGTAGAGTTTTTAAACACGGACTAGTCCAGAATGGCTGAAAGAACTGATATGAAAGATGAAGGCACAGATGTGGGAAGTTTGAAGCCTGATATGTAACAATAAATGCTATTACACTAAACAAAATATAGCATCCTTACATCTTTCAACAAATCAACTTGACAAAATGTGATTCAAAATAAATTCCGCCAGGTTTCTTTACAGAGTCTTAATCTGAATACATTCTTCGAGAAAGTTAATTCATTAGAAATTTCACTGACTTTATGGGTGCTAGGCAGGATAGGGAAGGGATGAGAATCATAACACATTACCTATATCTGGACCTTCCATGTCATCGTCTTCATCTTCTTGTATTTCCTCAATGTGCGTATTATGTTCCACATGAGATATTATTAAATCAACATCATGTAATACCAAAAATTCCACTGGAACTCCCTAGAAATACATTAATTTTTTAAAAATGAATATAGCAAAGTATTTTGGCATAAAAATGTTTTACTTGGACCAGGTGTGGTGGCTCACACCTGTAATCCCAGCACTTTGGGAGGTCAAGGTGGGTGGATCACCTGAGGTCAGGAGTTCGAGACCAGCCTGGCCAACATGGTGAAACCTCATCTCTACTAAAAATACAAAAATTAGCCGGGCGTGGTGGCACATGCCTGTAATCCCAGCTACTTGGGAGGCTGAAACAGGAAAATCGTCTGAACCCAGGAGGAGGTTCAGTGAGGCGAGATTGTGCCACTGCACTCCAGCCTGGGTGACAGGGTAAGACTCTGAAAAAAAAACAAGTTTTACTTGTTTGACACTAAAATAAAACTAAGCCTTTGAACTTCAATTCTAAAACTTAGCAAAACGTAAAAGGAAAGGTAACTCCAAAATTACTATGAAAAGAAAAGCATCCAAAGCACACCTTCTATAAAGACAATGGCTACACTGAAAAAGGTGGCAAAAAAGGTGCTGAAAGCTTCACTTGCTTCTTGTCACAACCACATTATATTGAAGTCTGTAAAACATTTCACATATAACAGCAAGTTCTACCTCTTTATAAAATGGAAATATATATAATTTTACTGCAAATAGAGCAAATCAAAATTGATTATTCCAACATTCCACGGAAATATTCAAAACAATATTCATCTAAATTAATTCCACTAATAAGTTCAATTTCCTGTTTAGCTATAAACAACATTAAATTACTATGTGCTCCCAGTTATTTTAAGAATACCAAATTCTACTGAGATCAATATTACTTAATATTAAAAATATTACTTAAGATTTATTTTACTATTGCCCAAGTGTTACGCTTTTTAAAATATGAAATTTTAAGCCAAGAGATTATTTTAGCAAAGTATTCTTGACTGTAACTCTATATTGGAATAAAGCTATGAGCTCTAAGTATGTTTGTTCTTTGCTATCACATATCTTCATTTTTTAACATTATATTCAAAACAAGCAATTTTGATTTCTACAGAAATATAATAAACTTAAAAAGTAGAGGAATCAAAATTAAACTTAATTTGTTCCAAAGATTCACAGAAATTTTTGTAGTAAGAGTAAGCCTTTTAATTAAAGTATAACATTAACACAGAAAAGAACAAAAATTTTAAGTATAGAGTTTGAGGGATTTTTACAAAGTGGACATATTTGTATCACCACCACACAGATTAAGATACAGAACATCATCAGCACACCCAGTGGCCATCTTCTTGCTCTTCCTGTCATTAACATCCCCCAAAAGTAATCACTATTCTGTCTTTCATCACTGCTATGGTTTGAATTCTGTTTTATCTTTATTTTTTTGAGACAGGGTCTCTCTCTCTGTCACCCAGGGTGGATGTGCAGTGGCACAATCACGGCTCACTGCAGTTTCAACCTCTGGGGCTCAAGTGATTCTCCCACCTCAGCCTCCTGAGTAACTGGGACTATAGGCATGCACGACCATACCCAGCCAATTTTTTGTAGAGATGGGGTCTCCCGATGTTGCCTAGGCTGGTATTGCACTCCTGGGCTCAAGTGATCCACCTGCCTCAGCCTCCCAAAGTGCTAGATTATAGGCATGAGCCACCATGCCCAGCCCAATATTATTTTAAACAAAACGCAGGATATCTAGCATAATCCTGATTTTGTTTTATTAAAAAAATACATATAAATATGTGAACATAGGATAAAAACCAGACTGACACATGATAAAAGCATCAAAATGTTAACAGCAATCTTCTTTGAATAGGAGCAATTTATAATTTACAGATTTTTCTATAATAAAATATATTACTTTAAGACCACATATATTAGCTTTCTTTAAATAAACAGATATTGTAGAACAATACATAAAACAACTAACCTTTTCTGCTCTTTTGAAGACCACATTAGCATGCTGAGGAATGTTCACTTCCAAAGAGTCCCTTTTTCAAAATGGAAATAAATGTTTTATGTTGCTAATGTGAAGACTAATAGTCACCCAGGACGTCAGTAGAAAACATAACTATATTCTTATACTAAAAATTATGAAAAAATATTACAATTTAGTGACTGAAAAATTTTACACATAAATATAGACCAGATTTTCTAGTCTCCATCTTAATCTCCATCTTCATTTATAACAAGGTTTTAAGTTCTAAGTTTTCATCAACCATAAATGAATGTACAGATTTTAGCACAGCAACTAGTTCTAACTATATTGGAATCCATTAAAGATTTGAGTTTACTTATAAGTGATTATAAATTTTAAAACATGGAAACTATTAGTGTTTTGCTAAGCATAATAAATATTTGATGTTTAAGATACCTTAACAAGAGCAGAACTCCTGCTTTTCCCAGAAGACGCCAAGCAACCCATTCTGCAGTTCTTCTATCAGCTTCATAAGTAGCCTGTTGGCTAACAATAAAAACCAGTGGCAAGCCTAGCTGGAGATGAACAGTTGAAACTTGTTGAGGATCTTCAGCAACTTCAGTCTTCATTTAAAAAAAAAAGAAAAAGAAAAAAAGTGATAATAATATTCCAACATTTGGATTCAAATTCTCCTAATTCTTATTAATAAAGTCACAACTAAAAAAAGTCTGTAAAATAATCCAACACTAACAGAAATGATCTCCTAATTTCCTGAATTTAATGCTCCCAATATACCTATATAGTTTTGTTTGTTTGTTTTTTGAGACAGAATCTTGCTCTCTCATCAGGCTGGAGTGCAATGGCACAATCACAGCGCATTGTAGCCTTAGCCTTCTGGGCTCAAACAATCCTCCCACTTCAGCCTCCCGAGTAGCTGGGACCACAGATGTACACCACCGTGCCTAGTTTTTTTTTTTTTTTTTTTTTTTTTTTTAATTTTTTGTAGAGACAAGGTCTCCCTATGTTGCCCAGGCTGGTCTTGAACTCCTGGGCTCAAGTGATCCTCCCGCCTTGGCCTTCCAAAGTGATGGGATTACAGGCATGAGCCATCATGTCTGGACCTCTATAAGTTTAGGCATTATAAAACTAATAGATTTCATAAGAAGTTAAACCAAAAATTATAATCATAAAGAATAAACATATTACAAACAAAAACAATCAATAAAACTGTGGGACTAATTGATAAATATTTCAAGGGAAACAGAACAGATAACTAAGGAATAAACTTTTTCATATAAGAATTTAACATATAATGACATATTACAAAACAATGAGGAATATCTGAGTTAAAGCAGCAAATTAAATACACACATCTAATTTCACTCCCTTCAGAACTCCCAGGAAAACTACAGCAGTGGGATTTTTAAAAGAGATAAACACACATATGTCAAGAATGGAAGAGAAGAAATGGTAGCACAATTTTAGACGTCAGAATAATAACTGACTTAGGAGATCCTACAAGGCAAAACCCTAAGTCATCAGAGGGAAAACTGCATTTTAACTACAGGATCCTAAAATTGCTCAGGAACTGTCGGTGTCAGGCATATCTGGACCTGGGAAGGAAATATTGGAAGGGAAGTGGCAGGAAGGCTCTAAAATAAGGAGGAATGTGTCAAAGCTTTTGAGAGGTAGTTAGATCCCTAGATTCCCCTCCCCAACTCTATGAGCTTAAACAACTGTCACTTCCCCACACCAGCAGAAATCTAGGAACAGCTGACAGTGTGGACACCATGCTGAAATCAGGGAGATTAAGTAACCAAATGTTGAGACGTTCGCCTCACCCCAGCTCTCTTTCCACTCAGTTCCCAGAATGCCAGCAGCCAGGCCTTTGTCCTCAATTGGAATTTGTATCCTTTTTGGGGGACTGAGTAACCCCCAAAAGCCTAAAGATACTGACATTGGGATTCGCCAAAAAGCAGGCCAGGCCCAATTACTCTATGGAGCTCTAGGCTCGGCCTTGCTCACCATTTCAGTCTGCTTACTGCCTAAGAGACGTGGACTTCTGCCACTGCTACCTGCACCTTCTCCACCTTCCACCACAGATGTCTCCCAGACAAGACTCAACCACACTCCTTGAATTCTCACACAGAGAATGTGTGAGAATCTGGAACAGTGTTGCCTGCCTCTGCCCCTCCTCCACTCTCCTCTCTTGCTGCCACCCAGCACAGCTGGCTTCAGGGTCCATCTTAGCACTGCTTGGCATTCCCAGGACATTTGAACTAGGCAGGGAGATGGGGTGTCATGTGGCCAGGTGGCCAGAAGGCACTGGGAAATCCCATGGGATGGTCTGTGAAGATCAGACACGTATCAGTCATGGGGCAGAAATGTCAAATACAGCTTACAATGGTGCCACCTTCTCACCATTCCACCTTCCCAACCCTCGTCGGCCCAGTCAGCCAAAGAGGGTCAGTACTATTTTGGCCACATCTCTCAAGTCTCCCCCAACCCCAACTGCCTTGAAGTCTCTGCTCTTTGTCAGAGACTTGCAAAGACTGATGTTTTTGTTCTGTTTTCTCATCATTCCATTGTGATAGTAAGAAACTAAGAAGATTAATGAAAAGGTCAGGCACAATGGCCCATGCCTGTAATCCCAGCACGCTGGGAGGCCAAGACGGAAGACCACTTGAGCTCAGGAGTTCAAGACCAGCCTGGGCTACAAAGTGTGACGCTGTCTCTATTTTTTTTTAAAGAAAAAATTAAATAAAAATTTAAAAAGAAGATTAATGAAGAAATAAGATGTGAACACATCACTGTTACATATGTATACATACATATTTAAAAGTCACCAAATCCCACCAATGTTAGAATTTCCAATCAGCTTTTAGTTTCAAATTCTAAATTGTGAATAGACATCCAAGGATTAACAAACACCTGAGGAAAGCCTCCAACATGAAAGACAGAAACTAGAACACATAGAAAAATAAATAACATAGAGAAAATACAGACTATATGGGAAGAAGAAAGGTTCAGAAACCACCATAGACAACCTCAAGGAGATGGGAAGAAACTGGATCCATAAAGAAATGAAAAATAAAGTTAAATAAATCTCCCAGAAAGCACAACAGAAATAGATGGAAGACAGAGAAAAAAAAGGTAATAAAATTGAAGGACTAGTTCAAGAGGTCTAATATTTAAATAATGCAAGTCACAGAAAAAGAGAAGGGAGAAAATAGAAGAAATCATCACTAAAATAAACACAAAATTTTCCCACAACTGAAGGACACGAGTTGTCAGATTGAAAGAGCCCACTGAATAACCAATAGAGTGGATAAAAGCAGATACAAAGGAAGTTCTCCCAAACTTTCTAGTAACTGAACCTTTTTTTTTTTTAGATAGAGTCTCGTTCTCTCACCCAGGCTGGAGTGCAGTGACAGGGTCTCAGCTCACTGTAACCTCTGTCTCCCAGGCTCAAGCAATCCTCCCATCTCAGCCTCCACCAAGTAGCTGGGACTACAGGCATGTATCACCACGCCCAGCTAATTTTTATATATTTTGTAGAGATGGGGTTTTGCCCGGGCTGGTCTCGAACTCCTGGACTCAGTCAATCCACCCACCTTGGCCTCTCAAAGTGATTCCTATCACCAGGGCATAGGAATCTTGGGAGCTATCTTAGAAGTCTGTCTACCATAGGTAAGTATAGATATGTAGATAGATAGATATATCTATAGATATATATATATAGAGAGAGAGAGAGAGAGTACTCAATAACTTGAGTTATTAAGTACTCTTAAGTTATTTTGTCTACCATAAGTAGTCCTGTTCCCTGAACTTTGTCTAGCATAGGTAGACAAAATGCTAAGATGGCCCCCAAGATTCCTACCCCCTAGTGAACAAATCTTGTATAATCCCCTCCCCTGAGTGTCAGTAGGACCAGTGGGTAGCCATTCCTTTGGTTAGGTGACATTACATAGGAATCTGTTGTAGCACACTCAAGTAAGATTCTCCCACTGGCTTTGAAGGAGCAAGCTGCAATGTTGTGAGAGGGCCATGTGGCAAGGGCTTGAGATTAGCCTGTAGGAAATGAGAACAACCCCTGTCCAAGAGCCAGCAAGAAAACAGGAACCTGGGTCTTACAACCACAAGCAACCAATTTCTGCCAAAAACCTAGATGAGGGGAACACCCTGAAGGAGTAAAAATGACTGTTTGTTTTTCCTTGTGTATTCGGAGAACTATTAGTAATTCAGTGTTATAAAGCAAAAAGGAGGAAGAGTCAGCAAGGCTAGAAATCTGGCAAGGGGCCAGATCATTGAAAGCCACAAATATCCTGCCAAGAAAATGGGGTTTTATTGTGTAAGTAAAGTGAAGCCATTTACGAATTGCATGAAGTCATGATCACATTTTAAAATATCACTCTGTCAGCTTTCAAATGAGATTTCAGATGTAAAATTACATGCAGGAAGATGTAGGAATTAAGAATGTTTTCCCAGATGTCTGCCATCAATGAATGGAAAGTAAGATAACCAAAATAATAGAGAAAGAACCAGTGGTGGTAAAGGACAATACCTTAATGTCACATGTGTTAGTGCTTAAGGAGGGATACATCCAATTAACAGTTAGATATATGGGTGGGAGCTCCAAATAAATATGTGACCTGAAAATTCAGATTTGAGAATCCATGTAGTTAATACCACAGAAACAAATGAGATCACTTGAGGGGTGTGCTTTGAGCAACTATCACTGTGTAGCAAAGTACCCTAAAACCTGGTACCTTAAAATGTCAAGAATCATTTCTTTTGCTCAAATATGTGTAAGCTCATCTCTGCTTCATGTGGCATCAGTAGGCTATTTCAACTGGAGGGAAGATTCTACTTTACAGATGGCTCATACACATGGCTAACAAGCTGTTGCTGACTATCAGGAGCTCAGCCAGGGCTGTGGTCTAAGGGCCTTGATTCTCCTCTTCGTGGGCTTCTCCTCAGGCTGCTTAGTCTAACAATAAGATGGGGGTTTTCAAGAATGAGCAAATAAAGAGAGCAAGGCAGAAGCACATGACATTTTGTGAAATATAGCCATTAATGATATATGAAGTCATATATCATCACCTTAGCCTCATTCTGTTGGTCAAGGCAGTTACAAAAGCCCAACCAGGTTCAGGTAGAGGAGTCACAGACTCCACCATTCCACAGGCACAGGGATAGGGTGACATGATAAGGGGAGCTTATGGGATGGGAGGTACTGTTGGACTTCATGAGTCTTGGAGAAAGGAGGGAACCTATTCTGCATGTGGGAGGGATTACTGCAGCCGTAGTCCGCCCCCTGGCTACAACAACTCATATCCCTTCCATGTATAAAATACACACCTCTCTCCAAGCCTCCTAAAGCCTCATCCCATCAAGCTTTGATTGAGATCTGTGCAAAATGTAATACATCATCTACATTTAGTTCCAGGTACAGGTAAGTCCTTTGCATACAGCTCCTGGAAAACTATTCCTCTCAATCTGAAGACCTGTGAACTAAAGAGACAGATCAGCTGGGCACGGTGGCTCACGCCTGTAATCCCAGCATTTTGGGAGGCCAAGGTGGGCAGATTACGAGGTCAGGAGATCAAGACCATCCTGGCTAACATGGTGAAACCCCGTCTCTACTGAAAATACAAAAAAATTAGCTGGGCGTGGTAGCAGGCACCTGTAGTCCCAGCTACTCAGGAGGCTGAGGCAGGAGAATGGCGTGAATGAAGCCAGGAGGCAGAGCCTGCAGTGAGCCAAGATTGCGCTGCTGCACTCCAGCCTAGGTGACAGAGAGAAACTCTGTCTCCAAAAAAAAAAAAAGAGACAGATCATTTTCCTCAATACATACACAACAGACAATGATGGGACAGGCATAGTATAACCACTATATACACTCCTAGTTGAAGCAGGGAAAAATGGAGGCACACGATAGTCACTGGTCTATAACAACTCTGAGGTTTGTTCAGGCATATGTTGCCAGTTCCTTGACTAGGGCTCAGTCCTGTTCCCTGAACTTGAGACTCTTGGTTACAAAGTCTGGGCCTTGGTCTGCCCTCCAACTCGTCATTTTTTTAAAACAAAACAAAACAAAAAACAAAAAAAGGAGCCTGTGATTGCAGCTGAGTAGATTTCTTAGCCTTTTCCTGCCCCTAAAAATTTGGAGGTATAAAGTACATATATCATTTTGTGCTATTTCTGTGTCTTACCATACAAGTTGGTATAATTCTTTTAAAATCTTGTGAGTTTCCTAATTATGAATTTTTTTTTTTGAGACAGAGTCTCACTCTGTTGCCCGGCTGCAGTACAGTGGCACGATTACAGCTCACTACAGCCTTGACTTCCCCAGGTTCAGGGGATCCTTCCACCACCTCAGCCTCCCAAGTAGCTGGGAATACAGGTGCACATCATCATACCCAGCTAATTTTTTATGTTTTTGTAGAGATGGGGTCTTCCTATTTTGCTCAGGCTGGTCTCAAACTCCTGGCCTCAAGTGATCCACTCACCTCAGCCTCCCAAAGTGCTGGGATTATAGGCGGGAGCCACTGCACCCGGCCTAACTATGAAGTTATAATCCATTCCATTTGACAAAAAACAAAATCACAAACATCCTTGATAGGCAGAGAAAGTCACAGGGTAGAAGTATAAAAATTATAACTAAATAAAATATGTAATATAAATAGAAATTAGTGTTAGATATAAAAGTGACAGAAACACTCCTGCATTGGGGTGCAACTACCAATATTTTTCTACAATTCATGTATTACTATCAAATAACTAAAATTACTTAAAAATTAACTTTCAAAAATGATATAATAAACAGGATTATAGAAGACTATTATGAACAATTATATGCCAATAAATTTGATAACTTACAAGAAATAAATTCTTAGAAACATATAACCTACCAAGACTGAATCATTAAGAAACAGAAAATCTGAACAGATCTAGAACTAGTAAGAAAATTAAATCAGTAATCAAAAACCTCCCAAAAAAGAAAAGTCCAGGACCAGATGCCTTCACTGGAAAATCCAACTAAACATTTAAAGAATTAATGCCAATCCTTCTTAACTTCTTCCAAAAATTTGAAGAGGTGAGAATATTTCCAAACTCATTTTATGAGGCCAGCATTACCCTAATACTAAAGTCAAAGATACTTCTAGAAAAGGAAACTACAGAGCAGTATGAGCAATATCCCTAATGAACATTAAGGCAAAAATCCTCATCAAAAACTACCAAACTGGGCCAGGAGCGGTGGCTCATGCCTGTAATCCCAGCACTTTGGGAAGCTGAGGCTGGTGGATTGCCTGAGCTCAGGAGTTCAAGACCAGCTGGGCAACACGGTGAAACCCCATCTCTACTAAAATACAAATAGTTAGCCAGGGCATGGCAGCGTGTGCCTGTAATCCCAGCTACTCAGGAGGCTAAGACAGGAGAATAACTTGAACCCGGGAGGCAGAGGTTGCAGTGAGCCGAGATTGCACCACTGCACTCCAGCCTACGTGACAGAGCAAGACTCTGTCTCAAAATAAGAAAAAAAAAAGAAAACCTACCAAACTGAAGTCAGCAGCACATTAAAAGGATCACTCATCATGAGCAAGTGGGATTTATGCTTGCGATGCCAGGATGGTTTGACATAGAGAAACTAATTAATGTAATACTGTATACCAAATTGACAGAACAAAGGACAAAAATCACATGGTCATTTCAATTGATGCAGGAAAAGCATTTGAAAATATTCAACACCATTTCATGATAAAAACTCTCAAAAAACTAGGAATAGAAAGAAATTACTTCAAGATATTAAAGACCATAAATGAAAAGCCCAGCCAATATCATATTCAACGGTAAAAAAAACTGAGAACTTTCCCTCTAAGACCATGAACAAGTCAAGGATACCCACTCTTGACACTTTTATTCAATGTAGAACTAAAAGTCCTAGCCACAGCAACTAGGTAAGAAAAACAAATAAATGCGTCAAAATTGGAAAAGAAGAAGTAAAATTATCTCTGTTCACAGGTAATAGGATCTTATATGTGGGAAACCCTAAAGATCACACACACACACACACACACACACACACACACTCTCACGCACACGCCAGAAAACCATGAGAACCATTTTGCAGGATAGAAAATCAGCACACAAAAATCAGTTGCATTTCTATACACTAATAATGAACAATCCAAAAAGAAAATTAAGAAAATAATCCCATTTACAATAGCATTGAAAAAGAATAAAATACTTTGGAATAAATTTTCAAAAGGAGGCAAAATACCTTTATACTGAAAACTACAAAACATTGCTGAAAGAAAATTTAAAAGACATAAATAAATGGAAAGACATTGTGTGTTCATAGATTAGAAGACTTAATAATATTATTAAAATGTCTATACTACCCAAAGCAATCTACAGATTCAATGCAATCCCTATTAAACTCCCAACAGTACTTTTTGCAGAAATAGAAAAAAAAATCCTAACAGTCATATGGAATCTCAAGGGATTTCAAATAGCCCAGACAATCTTGAGACGGAAGTACAATGCTAGAGGCCTCACACTTTCTGATTTCAAAATATATTACAAAGCTACAGTAATCAAAATAGCCTAGTACTGGCATAAAAACAGACACATAGACCAATGGAACAAAACAGAGAGCCCAGAAATAAACCTCGTATATATGGTCAAATGATCTTTGACAAGGATGTCAAAATCACTCAGTAAAGAAAGGACAGTCTCTCTTCAATAGACGGGGTTGGGAAAACTGGGTATCCACATGCAAAAGAATGAAAATGGACCTTTATCTTACACCATATACAAAAATTAACTCATAATGGATTAAATACTTAATTAAGACCTGAAAGTAAAACTCCTAAAAGAAAACATAGGGGGAAAAGTTTTATGACATTGAAATAGGCAACGATTTCTTGGATATGACAACAAAAGCACAAACCACAAAAGCAAAAATAGACAAACTAAAACTTCTAACAGAGTAAAAAGACAACTGAAAGAATGAGAGAAAAGGTCTGCAAACCATATATGAGATAAAGAGTTAATATACAGAACACTTAGAGAACTCCCGCAATTCAACAACAAAACAAATAACTCAATTTTTTAAATGGGCGAAAGACTTGAATAGGCATTTTTCCAAAGAAGATATACAAATGGCCAAGCATATGAAATAATGCTCAACATCACTAATCATCAGGAAAATAAAACTCGAAACTACAATGAGGTATCATCTCATACCCTTTAGAATGGCCACTATCAAAAAAAAAAAAAGAAAAGAAAGAAGAAAAGAATGACAAATGTTGGTGAAGATATGAAGAACTGAACCCCTGTGCACTGTTGGTGAGATTGTAAAACGGTACAGACACTATGAAAACAGTACAGTCATCCCTGGGTATCTATAAGGAATCAGTTTCTGTATGCCCCTTAAATACCAAAACCTACAAATGTTCAAGTCCTTTATATAAACTGTCATAGTATTTGCATGTAACCTACACACTCTATCCTGTATATCTTAAAATCATCTCTAGATTATTTATAACATCAAATACAATGTAAATGCTATGTAGTTGTTATACCATAATTTAATTTTGAATTATTTTATTGTTTTATTTTTATTTTGTATTGGGTTTTAATTATTTTTTTTATCTGCAGTTAGTTTAATCCAAGGATGCAGAATCCACAGATACAGAGGGCTGAGTATATGGAGGTTCTTCAAAAATTAAAAATGAAACTACCATTTGATGTAGCAATCCCACTTATGGGTATATTTCCAAAAGAATGAGAAACAAGATCTCAGAGAACACCCATGTCCACTGCAGCATTACTCACCGTAGCCAAGAGGTGGAAGCAACCTAAATGTCTATCAATGGATGAATGGATAAATAAAATGTGATATATACATCCAATGGAATATTATTCAGCCTTAAAAAAGAATAAAATCCTAACATACACTACAACATGGATGAACCGTGAGGACATTATTCTAAGTCAAATAAGCCAACTGCAAAAACAAATATGGCATAACTCAGTGTATATGTGGTATCTAAAGTAATCAAACTCATACAAATGGAAAGTAGACTGGTGGTGTCAAGGACTGGGGTCAGGTAGAGGGGAGATGTGAAGTTGTGTGTTCAATGAGTATAGAGTTTCAGTCATGCAATATTAAAAAGTTCCAGAGATCTGCTGTACAACAACGTACATCAGCTAATACTGTATTACACACTTTAACACTGTTATGAGGGTAATCTTATATGGTTTTTACAACAATGAAAAAAAGGCTCTAAAACAACCATGTTAGGAAACACTATGCTGTACAATATTGCACACTGCCACACAAGTTTTCTAGAAATACGAGCTAAATGAATAAATCATAACAGCATCTTTCTAATTTCCTACATAAAAGAGTAGGTTTAATTTAATCCAAGTGTCTTGAATCTGTCTGAGACAGACAGCTAGATGAACAAACAAAAATAACGTAAAAATTTCAGAAATTATTAAAAATGTATACACTTACCGATCTTTTAACATTTTATCAGATATTTACACTTGAGAATTCTTCTTGGAATTCAGATAAAAGCTTTCTTCTATCTACAAATATAAGCTGAATCTATCATGGAGAAAATCATCAGCATTCTAAAATGTCCTTGGTATTTGCCAACAGGACAATAATTGAACCATTTTCCCATCTGTGCTCACTGTTGGGAACCTTAATAATACATCTAAAACAACTCCGTATCTGGCAGAATCTTACTTAACCTATTTAAGATTGAAATTCACTTAAAAATTCTATGCTCAAGATTTATTTTCAGTTTGACATGATCAAAATGACACACCTCCCATCATGAATATAAGACATAGTTGTGTTATATATCTACAATTAGGTGTCCAAGTACCCTGGTTTACCTAAAAGAAAAAAAAGCAATAAACACACACACAAAAGCAATCTGCATCTATTTTCATATGCTTAGAAGTGAACTAATAATACATATAATTGCAATGATCAGACACAATGCAGTTTACAAAAAAGCCTGAATCCTACTTTCCATTTTTATTAGTTTATAAAAAGACTTTGTAAACATACCAAATTATTTCAGATCCTGAACCCAGAAACCCAGGGTAATTTGCAAAGCATCTTACTAAACACACAAAACCCAACCATGATTAAACCCTAAGGGCTTGTATATAGAATAATGTCTAAGATAAGCGGAGGGGGGGGAGGTAGGGAAATGAGCTTCAGTGGTACTATGAGAGAATAAGAATAAAGCAAGAAACATGAATTCAAAGTCAACTATGAAGTCAGCTACTATACTAACAAGAACCTGTAAGAAGTCAACAAATTTAGGTATGAACTTTCGGGACCTCTCTATCTCATTCCAGTTAACTATACCATCAAAGGATATAACCCAGTTAGAACAAATTTTGGTCTAAGAGGTGTTTCCTATAAAAGGGTTTGGCATTACTCAGTTTTTTTAACCTCAAATGTATTATTTAAGAACAAAAAACAACCTCAAACACTGATATGGTCAAATGTTTAAAGTACTAAAACATAAAAGTGACCAAACCAGCTGAGGATTCTAACATCTTCCTAATTCCGCTGGGGTAAGACCTTAGCCACCCTCCAATAGTCTCAAGGAATCTTTCGAGGCTTTGTCTCCTTCTCTGTACTCTGCATTCATTTTCTCTGTTCTGGTCTATGAAAGTCCACGAATCTGTGCTTCTAGGCCTCACTCTGCCAGGTATTTCTAGGCTGACGTCAAGGTTTGAATTCTCAGCTTAGCTTTCCAATTAGGCACTGATCTTCAGTTCAGCCTTTCACATCTTTCTTGGCTTCATGCTACTGGTCATTCCTACCTATTTCAGTGTCTACCAGGGCTTCTGGAGCCTCTGCCTGAATCTTATATCCCAGTTCCCTAGTTGTCTAGGAAAAAAAAGTTCAAACAAATAAAACGCTTATGTTATTCTGTGAAAGTGTTGAAGCAAACCCTACTTCAGACTTTGACAATTTAATATTCCTTTTAGGTGAACAGCAGTTAGAACAGGGTCACCTGCATGGCACAATTCTAGGTAGTACCATTCACATTGTATTTTATAAAATGTGTATTTCAAGGGACTGTTGTTCCTACAGAATGCAATATAAATGATGCCCTAAATTTTCTGCCATGTTATGCTTTCAGGTAAAACCACACTTAAGTCAATAAAAAGTTTCCAAAGTTTTGGTTTTTTAATTTAAAAAGTAATGCTACATAATTCCTAGTAAGCATCATAAAGTGAAATAAGATCAGAGAATCTTCCTCCTTATTATCTATCTACAAAAACAAAAAACAGTTTTGAAATACAGCCAAAAAAAAAAAATTCATGAGCAGAAACTTTAGGAAAGGGCACAACTTCAAGCCAGAACGTTGTAGCAAAATAAAAACAGATTTTTAGTAAAGCTAGGTATGAGTCCTAATCTTACCCCCAATGCTGAAAGACAAAATCCTGAGAATTCATAATAATACTCCACTAGTCCAAGAGAAGGAAGTGAACCTGGAGGGAAATAGTGAAGAACCATACAGTGAACTGTCCTTTCTCTTTATGTCTGCTCTATGCTAGGATGGAAGCTTAAAAGACAGACAGACCTTTAAATCGCTTTCTTAAAAAAAAAAAAGCTTGTAGTCAAAATCCAACCACAGAAAAAAATCACTTAAAGAACTAAGGAATGGCCAGGCATGGTGGCTCATGCATGTAATCCCAGCACTTTGGGAAGTCGAGGCGGGCAGATCACAAGGTCAGGAGATCGAGACCATCCTGGCTAACATGGTAAAACCCCATCTTTACTAAAAAATACAAAAAAAAATTAGCCAGGTGTGGTGGCGAGTGCCTGTAGTCCCAGCTACTCCGGAGGCTGAGGCAGGAGAATGGTGTGAACCCAGGAGGTGGAGCTTGAAGTGAGCCAAGATCGCGCCACTGTACTCTAGCCTGGGCAACAGAGTGAGACTCCGTCTCAAAAAAATAAGAACTAAGGAATAAAGCCCATAAAACTGTGGTGGCGAGCTCTGAATCTATTTAAGTGCAGAAGCAATGCTTTTTAGGAAGAGGGTATTATGGTTACAAAACAGAATATACTGAATATAAATATCATAGACCTTGATAATGTTCAAAGAACAAAACAAACACAAATCAGAAGGGCAAGGGAGCTGAGATGGAAATAAACATATGAGGCTAATTTTCTCATCTTTCACAGGTAGGAAAAAGTCAATACTATCTAAAATGGAAACAAAGTTTTAAAATATAATGATTTCAATTTCTTAATGTCTTTCATAACCATTTTAAACACTTGAGACAATATTCCTTAAAGAGCCCTCTACTGATGAAAAACACTTATCAAAAGTTCCATAATCCCTCTAGTTTCACATCAATTTCATTTTCTTCTATTGAACTCAAGATTAGACATCTTACTATAAAGTAGTACACACGATATGACATGTCCATTAATCCATTAATTCCCCTATCTCTATGCATCCATATGGGTGCAAAGATGACAGGTGTGGGGGTCATCTAAAGTTAACTTCTGAGTGAAGGGATTAAGTGACTTCTTAAAACTTTTCCTTCATACTTGGCTGTAATGTTTGGATTACCTATAATACACATGCATCATTTTTATATTTTAAAAAAGACATACTGAATAAGATCTACTGAAGATTTTACATATGCTCAGCACAACCCTTCAACTTTTCAGAGAGAACAGTTTGCTGATCACCATCACCTAGTGTCTCTACAACATTCTTTCAGGCTAATGGTAAGGAAACTGGAGCACCAGAAATCCTAGGTTCTAATATCTACCAATTTTTAAAATAGTGATCAAAGCATTCATAACAGAGGTCTTGGCCAGGCGCGGTGGTTCACACCTGTAATCCCAGCACTTTGGGAGGCTGAGGCGGGTAGATCACAAGGTCAGGAGATGAAGACCATCGTGGCTAACAAGGTGAAACCCCATGTCTACTAAAAATACAAAAAATTAGCCGGGTGTGGCAACATGTGGCTGTAGTCCCAGCTACTCAGGAGGCTGAGGCAGGAGGACGGCGTGAACCTGGGAGGCCGAGCTTGCAGTGAACCAAGATTGTGCCACTGCACTCCAGCCTGGGCAACAGAGTGAGACTCTGTCTCAAAAAAAAAAAAAAAAAAAAAAGAGGTCTTTTCTTAACCATGATGTGTGGTCTTTGTGATCTGCGAGTGCTCACCAACACCCAGAGTTCATTATTACTACCACAGAATATTTTCACTTACACAATGCTCTATTTGGGTTTCAATGCAATAATATATGAAGGTATTAAAATGTCATTTAATGGATAGTCTATTTTCTATTCTGCCTTTAATAAGGAATTATTCCTAAATCCCTCAAAATGAGAAAAAGAAAGGAAAAGATATAACTGTCATTCATCTAGTAAAACATGCATCTGTAAATCAAAACTTAATAAATTTTATGTATGTTAAAATAAGATACATACCTTTTGCAATTATACAGGCAGTAGAAAGCAAATAAAAATATAAAATAAGACACATACCAACAGAGGTGCTTTCATTGTCTTAATAAACAGGTGAATGTTCAGTGTAGTCAACGGCTGTTCCATTAGTGTTCTTCTACATTGCTGGGTCAAGTCTAAGACTAGTTTACAATGAAAAAAGTAGAGATGTGCATATTCCACATCCTCAGAGCTATAAATTAAAAATTAATTAACTTAATGAGGTTCAATATGTGATCCTTCTATCATCCAAAAAGATGTAACAATAAATTTTGTCTTAAGTCTCATGCTTTTGAATTATTATTTTAGTAAAAGTCTGAAAGAGTATAAAATTAAATGAACTTGGCAAAAAAGAAGATATAGGATATTAAAGAAAATTAACCTTAATATCTGAACAAACCATGTGAGTTGTATAAACAGTTTTTTTTCTGAACTCTTTAATATGGTAGTTTCTAAATTATAATAGGTTACAGGCAAGACTATAATCTTTCTTCCATAAAAGGCTGTCACCTTGCGGACAATGAGATTATCTTCAAATATAGTTGCTTTTCTAGAGCTATGCTAAATGGAGCTTTGTAACGCAAATTTTCTAAATTTAATTTAAACCCGAAGCTGTTTTGAATAAACTTCAGCCAAAACAGTTTAAAATAGAAACCATGTGACAGTTTGTGGGAGTTTGTGAGTTTGTATCTGAAATATTACAAAACTCAGCAAATATGGCTTATAATTTGAGCTTTGGCATTCCCTTCAGTATGAGAATTCAAAGATAAACTTATAGTGGAGATAAGGTTTGCCAAAATTAAAATAGCATTTTAGAAATATCCATATGGCATTAGTAGGGTTTGGCAAAATACTACAAAAATTTATTTTTAAAATGCTATTTTAATTCTTGAGACATATTTAAACTGAGCTGACAAGGTTCACTGATGTCAAATTTAATTGCAAAGTAATTTCTAATCAATTCAATGATTAAAGAAATAGTCACTCAAAGATTTACTTAATCCCTACTATGGGTGAGGCCCTGTGCTAAACACAACAGATAAAGGTAAATAAGACAATTACATCCTTGAAGGAGAGACAGTCAAACAATTAAAATGTAGTTTGTAAGTGCTATAATATGCAAAAATACTACAAGGAACAAGGAAATATTTCTTTCTGCTTCAAACTAGGAAGGAGAAGGAAGGGGAAGAAAAGGGAGATTATTGCAGAGCTTAAAAAACAAAAAGGGAGGGAATGACCCCTCCAATAAGATAGGACAAATGAGCATTTCAAACAAAACCTAAGATGCAATGAAAGCATATAACTTGTTGAGGAGATTCCTGAATAGTCACATACTGCTGAAAGGAAAGTGTTGAGTGCAGGAGGTCCTAGTTAAGGCTGGACTCTGTATCACAGCCTCTGAAACAACAGAATAATGTTGGAAAATTATTTTATCAGGGATCATTTGCTTGCAGATAATGGAAAACAAAAACAGTGAAACTTATTTGAAGTTTATAAGAGAATCTCACAGAATGTAAGGAAAATTCAAATAATTGGATGAGAGAAAAGTTAGAGAATAAATGTAGAGACCTGAACAGGAAGAGTTCAGGGACCTTCATTTGCCATTAACACTTTTCAGCTCTCAATTCAATCTGGGAAGACATCTTTCTGTTTTACTTACAAGAGGGCAAAACATTCCTGTGAGCAGAACAGCTACCCTGCTGTACAATCCAGCTTTTCCATGTCCAATTCGAAGTTCCTGGGAGAGAGGATCTCTCATCTCTCTCATTTGCTCAAGTAAGCCAATGGATTCGCTGGCCCTAGGTCAGGTGCCCACCTCTGATTTAATGGATTGTAACATTTATGGGGCATGGGTAATATCCTTCTTGGCCCACAGATTTTTTAGGAAGGGAATACAGGGAAGTAGCAGAAAGTACTGGAGCCTATAGCATGCTCTCTCTTTTACTATCTATCATAAATGCTTTTAACAAATAATTTCAAACACACTCAGATCCAATATGATACAGCAAGTAATATACTAGTCTTAACTGATGTTATAACGCCAGAAGCTAGAATAGTGTCTACACCACATAGAAAGCATTCAATAAATATTTGGTGAATGAAAGAATTAACAAGTGAAAGAAAGAATGTATTCACCTCACTCCTGGTGAGGAGATAATCCAAATAGCCAACTACTTTATCCAGAAGTCATATCACAGCACCACTATATTCAGAATCTATAGTCTCTCCCTGTCACCTCAGGTCCAGGGATGACTCATCACCATCTTGTTACCCATGAAGAAATGATAATCCAAACTTCCCCAATACATCATATACTCAAAGCAAATGAAAAACAGGATAAGAAGATAACTGTGCATTTTTAAATTCCCATTTAAAAAACAGGAAAAGCAAAAAAACTTACACAACAATACCATGCCTTAGTCTTAGATCAGAATATATATACATATTCTGTGTGTATATATATACACTATATATATACGTGTATATATATGTACATATATACACACACATATACTATATATATGTATAGTATAACTTAACAGGATGTGTAAGGTAAATAATAGGACCTATATCTTGCCAATAAATAACCACCTCTTTATGTTTTAATAACACTATTATTTGCAATTATTCATTAACTAAAAAATATAGAGGCTGGTAACATGAGAGAATACAAACAACTAACCCCCAGAGAAATGGTGGGGCTAGCATGCAATCACTGTGGTATGGAGAATAACAAGGCTTCCCCTATTCCAGGATGGGAAATCAGCAGTACAGACAAACAGTGAGCATGCATCCATTTTATTTAACTCATTAATGAGAGAACCAGCAGAATGAGACAGGTCAATAAGGAGAGACTAATGGAAAAAGGAATGCTGGTCAATGTCATACAGAGCAATAAAAATATAACTTCTCTTTGTAGAAACTTTCTTCTCTCCCTACTCCCCTTCCCTCAAAAGTCATTTCACCTTATCAGTTTGCTATGCACTAGCCTCTAAATGTAGAGCTATAAAACATCTGGGCTTTAAACATTTGTGTGTGGCATATCATATAGCTGCTGTTTCCTGAGAGGTCAGCAGGAGGGCTCATTAAAAACTCTTGGATGGCATTAAAAGGTCATACAATCACCATTTTGCCCTGTTTTGGATTAATTTTCCTGAAGAGCATTTTGAAGTCAAACAAAAAAGAAAGAAAACTTTAACCCTAGGTTGCCCAGCCAAAAAGTGTGGAAAATAGGCTTCTACCTAAAATTGTAAACTAGACAAGAAAAATAAACATTCAAACGTTCTGTTCAAAAACTGTACCTAAATACATTTAAGATTATTATGACAAAGTAACTTACAAAAGTCTCACAAAGAATTTCTGAAGCTTCATTTTGAAAGCTGTTATTTTACCCCCCCATCTGATCACCACAGGAGATCCATTCCTAAGATATCCCACTTGGCCACTCACATCTCGTAGCTTATCCACACTGCCTTCGTTACCTTAGTCTAACATCATTTCTGTATATTTTAAGACTGTAATACAGCAGATGATAGTAATAAAGAGGATTTCAGGTTTCATTTATATTTTCACATCTGCTATGATTCCTTTATCTAAGCCCATGCTGTGGGAGTATAATGGAAATGCTAAGTAATGTGAAATAAGTGAACAAGAAAAAAAAAAAACCTTTAAATTTTGACATATGCTTTTTATACATACCCAAGACTTTCCAAAAGGGCAATTTCTGTGGTTAAGACAAATTGGTATGTAGTCCCATACACAAAAGCAGCTTCCATGACTGCTCTGTGCTCTGAAGAAGAGATAAAGGGAGTTGGAAGACACGAAAAATTAGTTTGTGTGACTCTATGTAAACTTCTATTCTGTATATTATCCTACCCTCCTTTATGTTCTACTATATTTAAAGAAAAATCCTTCACAGGGATACTAGTTGGGAAAATGCAGGCAGTTAAAAGAAGTTATAAAAAGTCTATTCTATTCAAGGTAAGAGAAGAATTCAGAGGGAGTAGAAAATGAGTTTTACTTGAGAATATAATATACAACAAACTTGTGGTGGTTTCTTTCTAGTAGTAGGGAAGAGAATATGAACGCACCATACAATTTTCATGTTCGGTTTTATTTGTGTATGTGTCTGTGTATATTATTTCTGGGTTAGTTTTTTTAATCAAACTTACACTGAAAGAAAACAATAATTTTACAAGGCATATTAAGAAAAATGACCACTTCCCCACCCTCTACTGCATTTCCAATTGCCAAGGGACAAGCCCTTTCGACTCTTATTTCTTCTTCTCTTATTTCTTTTATCTCAACTCTTTGTTTCATACATATATGTGTATGTGCATCATATATAACTTAATGTATATAATAAGAGTTTTAGTATTATCTGTTGACTTCCTACTGTGGAAGATGACAAATCATCTCTCTTTCCTGAAACTTAGCTCCACAAATGTAAATACGTCCCATCCCAACTCTCCCAATATAGTTCTAACTTTTATTAGATCAATATCTAGTATTTACTTTGTTGACACAGTAAATACTATTTACAGACGAGCCATATGGTACAGAATGGCCACTTTCCCTTTTTGAGCAACTTCTTCACTATAGTTATAACTATCTTTTTAAAAATTTTGTTTAAGTTTTTTCCTAATTTCTTCCTAAACTCTTCCACAATTTTCTAACTCTCTCAATACTTCAAATATATCAAGTATACTACCAAATCCATCTTCTTGTAAACATTTCTACAGAGCCTTCTGATTTGCTCCAAGATGGACTCTTGCTACCTGGCCTGCTGCACAACTGCCATCCTTAGGATTCTCTTACTCCCTCTCTTGTGTTGGGTCCTTTTGCCTGTTTTCCAATATCGTCTTCTTTATTGCTCCCTTGTGCCCATTATCTAACACCTTCCTACAAGAGGACATATGGAATAGATAACTTTTGCAGTCCTGCACATCTGAAAGTGTCTTAATTTTATTTTCACAATTAGCTATAGTCGGCTGGGTACAGAATTCTAGGGTCTAGTCATTTCCCCTGAGAATTCTGAAAACACTGCTCCATTTCCTTCCATTTCTAGTGCAGCAATTTAAGAAGTTCAATGCCATTCTGATTCTCAGTCCTTGAACTGCAAACTCTTCTTTCCCCTCTGGAAGATTTTAGAATAGTCTTTTAATCTAATATTCTAAAATTTCAAAATAGGATGTTTTAGTGTGGCTCTGTGGTAATCCACTATGCTGGGACTCAATAGGTCCATTCCATCTGGAAGCTCAAACCTTCAGTTCCGGAAATTTTCTTGAATTATTTCTTTGATGATTCCTCCTTTTCATGTTTTATTTTCCTTTTTCTCCTCATTGTCATTTCCAGACAATTATCTTCCCATCCCTCACACATTCTCCTAGCACTTGAATTGCGTATCATCAGATTATTCCACTCACCACCCCACCTTGGAGTCACCCAAAACACCTCAGCCAGGATCACTCCCCATCATTCCATGAAGAATTTAGCTTCTATCACAATGTCACTCTCTCTAGTACTACCCCTGTCTTAATCCTTGGGAATTTTATTATTATCCACGTAGATGATCCTTTCAAAATCCCACTCTCTCAGGCCTTGCCCTTCTTTATCACAGTCATCTTTCTTCAATCATATCTTAACCACTAACTCTACACCTTGCAATTACCAATTACTGCAATCCCCTCTTTAATTTCCATATCTAGCCTCCTCCCCCACACAAACACACATCTCCAGCTCACTCTGTATAGCACACAACTCTAACCCATCAAGACCTACAATCCATAGGTCCTCCCTCTCTGGTCTTCTCTTTCCCCCTAATTAAGCTTAAATTCCCTGGTCAATCTTTATAATAATTTCCCTGCCGTGTTTTTTAGGCTAAAAAATATAATCCAAGTTAACTCATTGTTTGGCCTGTTCAATACTTATGGCTGCAAAAGGAAACATAGCTGGGGAGAGGAGGAGGGAAGCCAAAACAAGCTAGCATCACCATGCTAATGGTGTCACTTTAAATTGCTGATATTAACTATTATTGCTGCCTAACAACCATTCTTTATTTCCAGGCCTCCGAAATAGCTCTTTCAACTCTTCCCTCAAACTAGCTGACGATTTTGTGTCTATTTCACTGAGAACAAAGAACTAATTAAAAAACAAACCAAAACACTTTTATAAACTCTTAGCATCATATCTATCTACCCACTTGGCTGAATGGATGTCCATATTTTCTCATCCCTCTGGTTACCAGAGATGAACCTTCTGTGCTCCCACCCAAGAACAACCCCTGCCCTTGTTCACTAGATTCCATTCTCTCTTGCTTACTCGAAAATTTTGCTCCAGCAACTCTCCCCTCTTTTTCCTGTGTGAGGCATTTCCCCTTTCCTACCAGATCTTTCTCATTAACATACAAATATGCTTTTTAAAAAATTCTTCTCCTAACCCCATATATTCTTCCAGTCAGTGCCCTGTATTTCTCCTTCCCAATAGCAAAACTTTTCTAACAAGTCTCCGTATTCAGTCTTCAATTGCTCTCTACCTATTCTGTCTTATATCCCTCCTACTAGGCATTATACCCCTACCACTCTACAGAAACTGTGCCTGTCAAGGTCACCAGTAACTTCTACACTGCTAGGCATAATGGCCACTTGGCACTTCTGATCTTAAATCAACCTTTCAGCATCATTTGACACAATTGTTCCTGCTCTCCACCTTAAAATTCTGTCTTTACCTTGCTTACTGGGCACTTCTACCATATTCATTCTGTCTCCCTTATCGGTTCCTCCTTACCTTACTGATACATAAATATTGAAGTATCTAATAGGTTCAGTCCTCTCTTTTCCTTCTAGACTCACTCAGTGATCTCTTCTGGTCTCACAGCTTTATTTCTCAAATTTACATCCCTAGTCGGTACTCCCAACATAAAATGCAGTCTAGTAATATCCAACTACCATATTGATATCTCTACTTGAATGTCTATTGGGTATTTCACAAGTATGATGTCAAAAAGTGAATTCCAAGAGCTTCCTCTCCAAACTATCTATTCACAGTCTTCTGAACCTCAGTTGCTAGCAAATTCACCTTTCAAGTAGCTCAGGCCCAAACCCCAGAACCACCCTTGTCTCCACTATTTCTCAATCTATATCCAATAGATCAGCAAACTCAAGTTAGTTTTACTTTCCAAACACTGCTAAAATTCAAACTTACTGCCACCTCCATTGCCCTCACCCTGGTCCAAGCCACCCAGCATCATCTCTTGCTTGACTTATTGCAATAACTTCCTATTTTTTCTCCCTTACTCTGTCTTTGCTCCTTCCAATCTAAGCTAGTCAACATTATTTACTGAATACTGGGCACTACTACACCAGGTACAGGAGGGCTATAAGGAAATCAGAAAGAAATAGCTAACACTTTGAGAGCATCTACTACACTCCAGGAACCATTTAATTATTCATTTAATTAATTAATTAAAATAATTTTAATTATTCATTAAAGCTCATTTGATTCTCACAATTACACTAAGAGGTAGGCATGATTTATTTTCCCCATCACTAGGAAACTGAAATTAAGTAACTTGTCCAGGGACTCACTACAAGTAATCAGTATGGCAAGAAGTCTAACCTAGAGAGTTCTTGTTCAACCACTGTATTATGCTGCCCATTTAAAGAAAAATAGTGTAATAGTAAAGATGCTTTAGATTTATTTTAAATATTAAGACTGTAGTAAGAAAATACACTATCTTAAGTACTTCAGCATACATAAGTACAGAGGCACAGCAAAGATTAAAGCAAAAGTCAAAGAATACCTGGTATTCCAGTGGCTCTTACATATGAGAATATAATATTTGCTTTTCCTTTCAGAGCATTTTCTATGTTCTGAAGGTCTTCCAGGTTGGTAATATATTTCACTTCATTAAAAAGAAGAGCACTGAAATAAATACAGACATAATTAGTAGAAAAATCTGGTATGTATTTAGTGACACCACACTTCAGTTAAAGAACCTAACCAAAAGAGAAATATATCTCCATTGAACAAATTATCAGTAGTGATAATGTAAGCATTTTAATGATACTAAATTAGAATCACTCTCCAGATCATTAATCTGTCTCTGAGAACATCAACCAGGGACAGTTGTGAGACGGTGTTCATTCTCTATTACAATGGTCTCAACAGATTAAAACTGTATTCACTAACACCCTAGTCTGGCCAAATAATCCCACATAGATCTCTCAGCCTTGAACACATTTAAGCCCTTCACAAACCTAAACAGCAGGCTTCTTTGCATGGCCTATAAGGTCTAACAAGACCTAGACCTTGTCTATCTCTCCAACCTCATTTTGTTCTACCATTCCTCATGTTTACAACATTCTAGGCAAACCTCAGAGCCTCTGCACACAGTTTTCTTTGCTGGAAGCTATTCCTTTTGTTCCATTTTATAAGTATGATCTCAGATTAAACATCATTGCCTCAGAGAAGTCTTCCCTGTTGGTCTTGTGTAAGTAAAGCCTGTAGCATTTTCCTCTCATTTCACTAGTTGATTCCTTTATAGTACTTATTACAATTTATAATTATTTATATATTTATTTACTTGTTTATCCCCACCTTTCTCATTAAACCCTCACGCCCTTGAGGCAAGGATTTTGTGTATTTTATCACTATATCTGTAAAAACTTATAATACAGCCTAGTACATTGTAGATATTCAATAAATATTTATTGAATGAATGAAAGAAAAAGTAGGGCAGGAATTACTTACTCATTCTTTATTTGAAAAAATGGAAGTTCAAAACACTGAATAGCTTACTCAAAAACGCATTTATTGCATCAAGAAGCCAGGGACAGAATACAGAACAGGTGTTCTCAGTACTAGTCCAGTGATCTTTCCACCTGACTGTAATTCTTCCAAATCATCCCTTCGGTGCATAAGTCAGATTGACTGATCATATTTATTCATCCCAAATTATCCCTTTTTTAAAGTTGTCTACTTCTGTATAAATTATCTATCCCTAACAACTCATTCCACTTAATCCCCATGTGCATAAGTTGTGTATTTTTGATAGGCTAAACTTCAAAAACTTTTGAAAACTTTTCAAAATTTTCATGTTGCAGGTCCAATACTTAAACGAACAAAAGTTCACTCAAATACTTCAAATAAATTAGTCAAACACAGTTCCTCCTATAAAGTTTTTCCTAATACAGCAGTTCTCAAACTTTTGGTCTCAGGAAACTTTTATATCCTTTAAAATTACTGAGGTCCTCAAGGAGCTTTTGTTTATGTAAGTTATGTTTATCAATAGTTGCCAAAATAGGAATTAAAACAGGAATTTAAAAATATTTATTAATTCTTAAAAATAAATGCCATTACATGTTAACATAAATACTTTTTATTTAAAAAATAACTAAAATTTACAAAACCAAAGGAAAACTTAGTGAAGAATGGTATTGTTTTACCTTTTTTTTTTTTTTTTTGAGACGGAGTCTTGCTCTATTGCCCAGGCTGGAGTGCAGTGGCACGATCTCAGCTCACTGCAACCTCCGCATCCTGGGTTCAAGCGATTCTTCTGCCTCAGCCTCCTGAGTAGCTGGGACTAGAGGTGCGCACCTCTATACCTATTTTTTTTTGGATTTTTAGTACAGATGCAGTTTCACCATATTGGCCAGGCTGGTCTCGAACTCCTGACCTCGTGATCTGCCCGCCTCGGCCTCCCAAAGTGCTGGGATAACAGGCGTGAGCCACCGTGCCTGGCCTTGTTTTACATTTTTTGCAAATATCTTTAATATCGGACTAAATAGAAGACAGCTGGATGTTCATTTCTGCTCCTGTATCCAATCTGTTGTGACATCACACATCATGTAGCCTCTAGAACCCCCAAACCCCATTCATGAGGGAATGAAAGTGAAAAAGCCAAATAATGCCTTAGTATTACTATAAAAATATTTCCACTTAGCAGGCACCCTGAAAGCGCTGCCCTAACTTACACTGGCTGAAATATTTCTCCATTCATTACAGATTTGTTCCACTTTTTAAAAGAAATGTAAAACTTGATCTTCTATCATTCCCAGGGCTCTCGTTTTGCTTTTATAAGAAATATTTGCTGGGCAGTATTCACTATGTGCTAGATATTTTCAGGTTTTCATTTAACCCTTCAACAATACTTCTGGAACAGTATTACACACATACTCACACACAGGCAGCAATCTGAGAGACTAAGTAACCTGCTCCAAATCATACTTCTAGTTGCTGGTAGAGCTTCTGACACCAAGGCCAGAATTTTCTAAATTGTATTACTGACCACTCATAAAAATGGGAAAACAGGTGGAAAGGTGGCAACTAAAGAATGGCAATGGAGTCTCAGTGGCAAGCTGAACTATTGACTGCCTATACATTTTGACTAACAAGTCCCGAATCACCCTTCAGTTACTTCAAAACAGTTGGGTGGTACAATCTAGTTAACTTAATTGGACTACCATGTAAATTCTAGGCTTGGAAATTACATTCACCTAGTCATGACTTTTATTGTTTTATTATCTCCAATCTATTTGCTTCAAAAATTAAATCTGAGTGTACAACCCTCCCCAACCATTGTTTGCAATAAAGACTGGCAAATATTTATTAGGTACTTACCACATGCTAGGCATAGTACTAAGCACTTTATGAATAGTGGCAATTTGTCAATTTGGGGGCTGCCCACTCCCTTTTGCTTTGTCCAGTTTTCAAAGTCTTCAAGGTAGGCAGAGCCCAAGTGAAAGATCACACTGTCAACCTTGCTTTCCCAGATTCCTTGTTACAAGGCATGACTATCTGACAAACAATCACTTGCCTGAGATTCTGAAGCAGGAGCAAGTGATACCAAGAACAAGGAACAGTAAAGAATTATTTCAAGAGGCAGTGGCAATAACAGTTGGCTTCAAAGGTAGCAATGACAAGTGTTAGTCACAGCCCCAATGCAGGTAATGCAAGCCATAGTATCTAATGCTCAGCAATAATGCAGCTGTCTTCCTCAGACTCATTCTGTATCATAACTTTCACTGTATCCAGAGCTGTCTAACCTTTGAGTCCAGTTCTCCAGCTCTTCTAGCAAGGCTGAGATTTCCTATATCCCCTCCAAATCCTTTTCTGCTTAAGCCAGTCAGACCCAGATTCTAGGGCTTATAACTAAAAATCCTCAGCAATGCACTCTGTCTTGTTTAATTTTCATGGCAACCATCTGAAAGTAGAACTATCATTAACCCCATTTTAAAGATAAGGTCATGGGGCTTAAAGAGGTTACCCTGCCTAATGTCCCAAAGCTCATTAAGTAGTCATTATCCATGACATAATAATAACCAAAACTAATGACATTCATAATGTAATGATCTCTATTATTTCTCCCAATGGCTTCCTCACTTTAATATATTCTTTAATATATTAATTTTCAGAATATGAGGATCCATTCCACAGTCTGTGCTTCCTTACTCCAGTTCCAAAGAGGAGAAATACTGACAAAATGGGTTAAAGGAAAAGTCTCTCTTGGGATTTTCTTGCTCTGTTGATGGGGTAAAACAGCCTGGGGCTGCTCTAACTAGGTTCTTCCTGTCCCAGAAAGGCCTTCATTTTCTTTGGCATGCTTTTCCTGAGATTTTCCTGCAATAACTATTAGGTAGATAAGATATTTGGCCAAGAATTGAGTGGGTGTCAGAAAGAAAAACAACGAAGGGTCTACCTGACCCTACTTTTAGAGCAGCAGGCAACTCAATCTTTTTCGAGATACAGACAGTTTCTGTATTACATTTCTGTCATCATTCAAATTCTCAGAACCCAACAAAAAGGAAAATGTAAATGTTTTACCATACCAAAACCCCCAGGAAAAAAAAAGAGAGGAAGAAATGACTTTTATCTAAATTAATTACTGTGTATTATGACGGGGCAGATTCACACATAAAAAGAAATATCCCAAACTCTTTTAATAAGTATATCTAAATTAACACAGATTAAAAACAAATCAAACAGGTAGAAGCCACCTCTTGAGAGTACAATAATAAAGTTCGCAAATATCAGTCTCAGTCTTTTGTCATAAATTATATATTCTCCTATTAGCTTGTTTCTTATAAAATTCTTACTACTAGAAACAATTTTATGACCTTAAAATTTAAGAGTATTTCTGGTCTTCCCATTCTTAACAACGAAAAAGTAAAACTTCCAAATTCATCATCCACAAATCCAAAATTTAAGCACCTAATATATGTCATGTACCACGTATGCACTGGTAGAAGCACTTTGTATAAAACTTTGCAGTTTGGAGATATAACCATTAATACCAATTAACAGAGCTGTAAGGAATTCAAATCCAAGAAAAGCAATTTTTTCTCATAATTTCCCAGTAAAAAGTACGTCATTATCGAACAGGAACCCACCTGACAGTATCTTATAGGAACAAATCTGATACAGATAAAAGAATGAGCAATAGCTCAATACCTATTCAGAAGAGACCAGCATGGGCACAGTTCAGGAGTTTTAGAGGAGGACAGTTGTAAAAGTAACTTTCCCCTGAGGTTATACAGTAACAGTGCCTAAACACTCAATCCTTACGGTCTGCAGTAATGTGTTAAATAATAAAATATGAGTAGAAACTATGACAGTTAAAAATCATTCTTCTAATATTTGAAGTTCATGTTATGAGTAGTATGGGTAACATAAAAGGAAAGGAACTTCTGTTTTCTAATCAAATACAGTATTGTCACAAGAAGTACCATATCTTAATAAAGAGTCAATGAGGTTTCACTGTTTCTTACTGGATTATCTTTTCTTTTTGCATCATTTGGTGATTTTTTTTCTTTTGCATCATTTTATTTATTTATTTATTTATTTTGAGGGTCTTGCTCCGTCACACAGGCTGAGTGGCAAAATCATAGTTTACTGCAGCCTCAAGCTTCTGGGCTCAAGCCATTCTCCTGTCTCAGCTTCATCCAAGGAACTAGGATGACAGGCACACATCACCATGCCTGGCTAATTCCTAAAATTTTTTTGTAGAGACTGGGGTCTCATTATATTGCCCAGGCTGGTCTTGAACTCCTGGCCTCAAGTGATCCTCTTCCCTTAGCCTCCCAAAGTGCTGGGATTACAGTGTGAGCCACCTCACCTGGCCTGAGGATTCTTAGGAGTCAACAATGAGTACAGGTAAAAAAGAATGGGCTGGGCATGGTAGCTCACTTCCTGTAATCCCAGCACTTTGGGAGGCTGAGGCGGTGGATCAGCTGAGGTCCAGAGTTTGAGACCAGCTTGGCCAACATGGTGAAACCCTGTCTCTACTAAAAATACAAAAAATTAGCTGGCCATGGTGGCAAGTGCCTGTAATCCCAGCTACTCATGAGGCTGAGGCAGGAGAATCGCATAAACCCAGGAGGTGGGGATTGCACAAGGCCGAAATCACGCCATTGCACTCCAGCCTGGGCAACAAGAGTGAAACTAAAAAAAAAAAAAAAAAAGAAAAGAAAAAGAAGAAGAATGGCCTTTCATTGCAACTGCTGCCTCACGGCAAATATCCCCAGCAACTGCCACACCACGAACTCACATTTGTTTTTTCTTCTTAACTGATAAATAAAACTTCCTGCATTTATATATATATAAAACAAATAACATTTTAGATCACTGGGAAAAATCCATAACACATTATTTTCACGTGTTATTTTGATCATCACAATAATCTCATGAGGCTGCAAGTATAACACACAAGAACAAGGAAAATAAATATAAATTGCTC
The DNA here is from genome assembly GCF_024542745.1 of Macaca thibetana thibetana. Classification (NCBI taxonomy): domain Eukaryota; kingdom Metazoa; phylum Chordata; class Mammalia; order Primates; family Cercopithecidae; genus Macaca; species Macaca thibetana. The sequence goes on along the minus strand of NC_065584.1, from coordinate 55,203,624 downwards.
ATATTCTCAATCAATAAAAATTAGTTGGGCCGGGCGCAGTGGCTCACACCTGTAATCCCAACACTTCAGGAGGCCGAGGCGGGCGGATCACAAGATCAGGAGTTCGAGACCAGCCTGACCAACATGGTAAAACCCTGTCTCTACTAAAAATACAAAAAAAAAAAAAAAATTAGCCAGGCGTGGTGGCGCAAGCCTGTAATCCCAGCTACTCAGGAGGCTGAGGCAGGAGAATTGCTTGAACCCAGGAGGCGGAGGTTGCAGTGAGCTGATACTGCACCATTGCGCTCCAGCCTGAGTGACAGAGTGAGACTCCATTTCAAAATAATAATAATAATTAATTAATTAATATAAAAATCAGTTGTTACTTTCCTTTTCTAAATACAATCCTCCTCAGGGGATTGATAGCCAGGATTGATTCTTGGATACCAAAACCCATGGATGCTCAAGTCCCATATAAAACGGCAGAGAATTTGCTATAACCTACACACATCTCCCTGTATACTTTAAATCATCTCTAAATTGGCCGGGCGCGGTGGCTCAAGCCTATAATCCCAGCACTTTGGAAGGCCGAGACGGGCGGATCACAAGGTCAGGAGATCGAGACCATCCCAGCTAACAAGGTGAAACCCTTACTCTACTAAAAAAATACAAAAAAAACTAGCCGGGCGTGGTGGTGGGCGCCTGTAGTCCCAGCTACTCGTGAGGTTGAGGCAGGAGAATGGCATAATTCTGGGAGGCAGAACTTGCAGTGAGACGAGATCCGGCCACTGCACTCCAACCTGGGCAATAGAGCGAGACTCCGTCCCAAAAAAAAAAAAAAAAAATCTCTAAATTACTTATCATACCTAATACAATGTAAATGCTATGTTATACTATATTTTATATAGTATATATGTTATAGTATATATAGTATAGTGTATATGTAGTATATATGGTATATATAGTATCTATATAGTGTATATATAGTATAAATAGTATATATAGTGTATATAATATAGTATATATGTTATACCATATTTTAAATTTTATTTTTTTTACTGTTGTATTGTTATATTTGATTGCTTTTTTCAAATATTTTTGATGCACTTGGAGTTGAATCCACAGATGCAGAACCTGTGAATATAGAGGGCCAACTGTATTACCATTCTTAACCCCATCTAGAAGCTGGAAGTAAAATTTTCCTCGCATAGTGAATGAACCACTCAATTCTACCACTTTTCACTTTGTATATTTAGAAAGCAGAGTTAAGAATTTTTAGACTATAAATCCAAATCTCATTTTTAATTTAAATTTCATTTATTTCACAAAGTGGTAATACTTTTATAGGACTCGAAACACAAAAGGTACCAAAAAAGTTAAAGACTAAAGAGTCTACCTAAAAGTCCTTCATCCCCCACCCCCAGCTTCCCCATATCATTCCTATCAACCAATGTGTTCAGTTTTTGTGAAACCTTGTAATATTTATGCCACATACATGTATACTATATGCATTTATATGTGCCTCTGTAGAAAGAAATCCTGTGTTGCTCTCCCAGTGCTCCCACACAGATCAAGTCTCCTGAAGATCAAATCTAGCAAGATAGAAAAATGGAGAATTCTCATTCCAGGCATGTTTCCTTTTCTCCAGGAGCCATCTGCTTCCATTCAAAGAGAAATAAAACATATCTGTCATATTGCAAAATATATATTTGGTCCTCAACCCCGTTTCCTGGCATACAACTCTTAATATCCTTACAATCTCCACCAAACTGATGTCTTGTGTAAGCTAATGTGCTGACTGATGACTGGCGGATAGCTTTGGGATGAGGCCTGGTCACTAAAAGACCAAGGCATGATTAGAGGGTTAGGACTTTCAGCTCCAACCCTCAATCTCTGAGGAGGAGAGAGGTGCTAAAGGTTACTTGGTCACCCATGGCCAATGGTTTAATCAATCATATCTACATAACAAAGTCTCCATAAAACCCCAAAGGGACAGAGCTTGAAGAGTTTCCAGATAGCAAAATGCACAGAAGTTCCTGGAGGGTGGCACACCAGGGGAGGGCATGGAAGCTCCACGCCCCTTCCCATGTGCCCTGCCCCATGCATCTTTTCATCTGTATCCTTTGCAATACCCTTTGTAATAAACCAATAAACGCAAATAATTGTTCCCCTGAGTTCTGTGAGCCACTCTAGAGAAACAGTCAAGCCCGAAGAGGGGCTTGTTGGAGCCATGAGAACCCAAATTTATAGCTGTTCAGACAGAAGCATGGGAGCTTCTGTCCTATGTGACTGGCATCTCAGGTAGGGGGCAGTCTTGGGGACTTGGCCTTCAACATGCAGGATCTGATACTATCTTCAGGTAGGTACCCTCAGAATTGAATGACAGGACACCCCACTGATGTCAGCTACAGAGGTGGTGTGTGGAGAAGACTCCTCAAACATCTGGTCGCAGAAGTATTCTATGCTTTGAGGGAACAAAGGAAAAATAATTTTTGTTTTTTCTACACACTATCTTCTCTTCCCCAGAGTCAAATGCTTATATTTAGGGATAGAGGCCTTCCTCTTCTGCTCTTACATTCCACAGTAAAAGATAAGCACTTTCTTTTCAGAGGGGAAGAGTAAGTGTGTCAGCTCCTATATAAACTCGGATATTAATAATGTTGAAGTTCTCCTTCAAACCTTGCTATGTATAGGAATAAGCATCTGACTCTTGCCTTGTCATTCTGCAGAGAACTAGCTATGAAGATTGCACTACCATGCTACTCTGGCTGCTGTTATTGCTGTAAGGTCAGTTCTCAAATTCAGAGGTCTTCCATGTGTGTATAACACATATATATATATAAAACACAGACACACAAGTAGGGTAACAACTCAGACTCTTCAGAGTTTTGGACTTAACACCCCCTCTCCTATGTAAAAAGTATTATGCTATGCCCTGACCATTTGATGTATTTCACTTACTATATCCTGCAAAATCAATGCGAGAAAATTTTAATAGACTGGCAAGTCACTATATTTTAAATCAATGATGTTTCAGCAATATTGTAAATATCCTACCAAAAAAGGTACATAATTGACAATAATGGTCCAAAAATATATGTTTCAAATATTAACAATTAGTATAAACATAATCCTAAGTTTATACTTGTTATTCTATCTCAGATTTCACTAACTTAATTTTTTCTTCAATTCCATATTCTGAAAATAACAAATTATCTAAAATGTTGATCTTTTCTGTTGACGAAGTAGCAAAGTTCAAGTATAACTGTAGGTCACTGGTCCAGAGTAAAACATTCTAAATAAGGAACAATTCAAATGCTTTGGGATAAAAGTAATAGCATGGGTTACACATTTTTAAAAAGCAAGGCAAATAAAGTAACACATATTCTGTAATGCAAGCTTTTAGTTCATAAACAAGTATTTTGAGAAAAATCCAAACATCTGTAAATATTTCTTCTTATTATTAGGCTAAGTAGTGGATTTAGATCAAAAATAATGGAATAGTTAAAATTAATATATTTTCATATGTATGTCAATGAATTTTTGTAAATGGAGGCAATCCCAGGAAATTTTGACTTGCCTGTTTACTGACTAATAAAATGTAAATGTAGAATTATATATGATATATATATACAGCTCTTATGTACATATCTAATAGTAGATAAGAGTATCTTAGAAAAAAGGCAAGAATATAAACAGAAAAAATTGCTTAGTAATAAGTTACAGTAATAATATCCTTAATATAAGAGAAATACTATTTTGCTTATTATTAATAAGTATAATAGTTGTAACTAGTTCATTTTTCAATTTATAATAAAAATCCATAAGATTGAAAGACACAAAATTAGTATGCAGAAATCAATCTTTCATATACTGGTATATATATTATACCAAGGTATATATATGTGTGTATTTATATATAATATCTATTATTATAATACCTATTATATAAATTATTACATAATACATATTACATAATGTATAATACCTATATTATAATATATAATATGTATTATAATTATATAGAATAGATATTAATAATTACTATAATTATATAAATACCTATTCTATATAATTATAACACCTATTCTACATATTTATATATAATACCTATTCTACATATTTATATATAATACCTATTATATGTATTTATAAATAATACCTATTACATATATTTATATATATCTATTATATATTGTATATAAAATACCTATATATGTATTTGTGTGTATATACATATATATAATACCTAGGTATATATATGTGTATATATATTATACCTCTTATATAATAGATAAAGGTTTGACAGGTATAGCCTTGGAATATTGCATACGATCAGGCCTGAAAGATCACATAAGGATGTTGGCCTAGAGCTGGACTCCTCACTTTTCAGTGGCTACCCAAAAGCCTAAGCTTATACAAAGGGAAAACAAAAATTCCCTTCCTCTGACCCCATGTCTACTCTTCTACTCTTATCTCCTGCTTCACATTTTATACTCTGGTAAAACCACCACCTTCTCCCAACTACTTCTAACCTCTATGACAAGCTTGTCCAACCTGTGGTGGCTCATGGGCCACATGCAGCCCAGTACAGCTTTGAATATGGGCCAACACAAATTTGTAAACTTTCTTTAAACATTATGAGATGTTTTTGCAAATATTTTTAAGCTTGTCGGCTATCATTAGTGTATTTTATGTGCGGACCAAGACAATTCTTCTTCCAATGCAGCCCAGGGAAGCCAAAAAAAAGATTGAACATGGCTGCTCTATGCCTTTGTCACAAAGTTCCTCTTGCTTTTCCCATCTTCCCCTTTTTCACCAAGTACTTATCCTTTAACACTCATCCCAACTGCCACTTCCTTCAGGAAGCCCACCTAATAAATATCCACCCTCATTCTAGACATGAGTAACTATTCCCTTCTCTGTGGATCCATTAGCCCTTATGCATACATACTTCTACTATGTTCCTTACTTATCACATATTAATAATAGATCCTGTTTCTGTATCTGTCTGTGCAACACTAAATTCCTAGAGAACAGAAGCCATATCCTATTCTGTTTTTTATAGCCAATGTCTAACAAGTGTCTGGCACACAGCAGGAACATGGGGAATAAACTATTTGTGGATTTCAAGTTCTATAAATCAGCATTAGTACAGCACTTAGAACAGGACACTACTAAAGGAGGATTGAATGAGCTGAGCCTCATGGGGTAACCAGTTTAGATAACACAGTCCTCAGTGCTGACAGCCTCTCCATATCTAGCGCCAGCTGTTTCAAAACCACCTTGTCATCAAGTTGTTCAATGTGGATATGCCACTCCAGGATTTGGTGTCAAATGTGGATTCATACTTTATGAAAAGACTTTTTTTTCTGTTTCTTCACCCTCATTTCTGGGTCATCAGGTATCCACTGGAAAAACAGCTGCTAACTAGTAAGCTTCCTGAGAACAAATGTCATATCTATTACTTGGACTTCTTGCTAAGCTTCATAGAACCCCCACCATCAAGATGGCTACCCCTCTGTCCCAGGAAAGGGATTCCAAGGAATTCCTTCCTCAAAAGACCATCTCCACTCATTACAATTGGTTCCTTAGTCTACAAATATCAGGGCCCATGGTTATCAGGAATTTCTAAAGGCCTTTTGTTAACATATTATTGGGACTGGAACATTTGTAAAGTGATAAGCACAACTTTTCACCTGTAAGTTTTGAATTTCCAGGAGTTAAACTACCAATTTTTGTAGGTAAGAGAGGAAGAGGAGACCCAAGGAGAAAAAGACCGTCAATGTCAGCAAAGGTCTTAGTGGACAACAGGCTTATAACATTAAATTGGAAAAGTCCATGTAAACCTGTGTCCTTAACAAGTTATATTTTCTAGCTCTGTTACGGAAGAGAATATCAGACTTAATTCAGGGAAAGATTCCAAGAATGGTCCCCAGATAGACCTAAATACCAGGCATGGAGATTCCAGGCCAGAAAACTTAAACTTTCTCTCTCAGTAAACACTGAGGTATGTGCTGGGACAAACTCTTTCCATACTAACTGGGCAGGCACAGAGCTAGAGAATCCAGAAAGAAATCCAGCTGGGATAAGAAGAAAGCCAGGTACTTAAAAAATCCCCATGAGAATAACGAAGATGAGTGGCACATGCCTATGGTCCCAGCTACTCGGGAGGCTGAGGTGGGAGGATCGCTTGAGCCTGGGAGGTGGAGGTTGCAGTAAGCCAAGATCATGCCACTGCACTCCAGCCTGGGTGACAGAGTAAGACTCCATCTCAAAATTTAAAAAAATTAAAAAAAATAAAAAACAAAGATGAGGTTCCTACCTGGTACTATGGTCTAAATGTTTGTGTCTCCCCAAAATTCATATGTTGAAATTCTAAATGCCAATATGATGATATTAGGAGGTCATAAGGGCAGAGCCTAATGACCTCATTCAAGGGCAGAGCCTAATGAATGAGATTAGTGCCCTAATAAAAGAGACCCCGAGAGAGCTCCTTTATCCTTTCATCATGTGAGGACACAGGGAAAAGATGACCAGCTACAAACTAGGGGCCCTGACCCAACACCAAATCTGCCAGTACTTTGATCTTGGACCTCCCAGATTCCAGAACTGTGAAAAACAAGTTTCTGTTGTTTATAAGCCACCCAGTCTATGGTATTCTGTTATAGCAGCCTGAACAGACTAAGATATCTGGCAAAATCCTCACTCCACCAGTTGGACCTCACTTGATATGGTTTTGTTGAGTCATCTCCTACTCTTACAAAAGTATCTCCATGTTTCTGTATACCTTGCCATTAAAAAAAATTTTAGATCCTTGATGTGGGAAGATAGATTAGTAATTTGTGTTAAATTGTTGCCTACAAATATAACGTTAAAACCCTGAAATATTTTAATGAATTGTGGTTATTTAAAATGAAATCAATAAATAAGTAACAAGTAAACAAATGAATAGGTAGCCCCTGTACTTACAAGAGAACATGGGCGACAATAGCATTCACATCAAACAAGGTGTCAGTAGGGAATTCTCTAAGCAGTATGTTGCCCCTATAAAAAGTTTTAAAACACAGTAATATTTAAAAACACAACAATATTTCCTAAGAATTCAATTTACTTGTCTATCAAATACATTAGCTTATAAGGTCTTTGATGTTACAGCCTGTGTCTTATCCACATACCTACCAGAGTCCTGGCACATAATACAACGTTCTCAAAAAATACATTAACTTTGAAAAGCCTAGGCTCTGGACCTGGCAAAAAGGCTAGAAAAAAATATGAGTCCAAACAAGGATTCCTACCAATCTCCCCAACTCACAATCAACACACACACACACATAAATTCCCCAAATTAGGCTGGGATGAAAGCAAGAAGGAAAAAAGTGTCCTCAGGGGGTCCCTGAGGAAACAGGACCTCTCCCCCCTTTTTCAGCCAAATCCCAAGGATTTGAGAAACCTCAGGTAGATCAAACCTAAATGCAGAGAGATTGGCAGATCTCTCAAAAATAAAGTACATTTATTTCACACACCCAAATGTGGACCTGACATATCTATCCAGAACACTAAATTTGGTAAGCACTTGCTTACCAGGCATTTGTTGTAGGAGTTTACACAAGAGCCTCACAAAACTACCTTGTGAGGTAGGTATTACTCTCTGTTTTATAAATAAGGAAGTTAAAGTACAGAGAGGTTAGGTAACAAATCTATCACTTGGACTTTTGGTTAAGCTTTACATGATCCCCCCTATATATAACTTTATTCTAGCTCAGTGATATTTTACATATTTAAATATTCTAGAAGTATAGCTTTATATTTGTCCAGCACACTCAGGAAAATAGCTTACTTGAATAAATATGCTTTCATCAGATCCTTTTCTTTTCCACAGTATCTTGATATTTCTTCTTTGACACAATTAACCTTTAAAAGAATATACTTAAGTTTTAGCATATATATCAAAAGGTCAAGTTTCTTGGTTGGAAAAACAAAGGAGAATTAAACACTACAGCTTGTTTCAGGTCAAATTTTGTACTTTACTTTTTTTTTCTCATTTGTATACTATAATTGTTCACATATTCAAGTGCATGAGATAACCCAGAGAAAGGCACTATTTCTGAATTCAGTCTCATGGAACAAGTAGGTGGCAACCAGGTAGAAAAGGAAGGACACATTTAAGGCAAGACAAAAAGTATGAGCAAAAGCCAGGAAGCACAAAAGTGAGTGCTAACTTGGGATGATGAAAGCATCTGAGCAGGTGGAACACAGAGGTAGCACATACTGCTGGGTTCCCACCCAAAATCCATCCTTCCCTTTTGTTTACTAACAGAACTTTGCTAAAAGCAAGTGTTTCATTAACAGGCTTTCCCAGCCTCCCCAACAGCCTGCAATGGCTAAATGGTATTAGGAGGAGTCACTGGGTTGGAACTCCTAAAAGGCTCTTAAAAGCGGGCTGATACTTTTGCTCTTTTCCCTCCTTCTTGACCAAAAATAGATAAGATAGCTGGAGTACCAACAGCAATCATGGACCATAAGGCACCTTTAAAGAAGCTACTTGCTAAGGATGGCGCAACAGAAAGAATGAACTAAGTCAATGATGATGTCAGAGCAGCCATACCAGCCCTGGATGGCTTATAATCTGAACTCTAAGTGAAAAAAATATATAACAACAATCTTGGCAACAACGTGAAGATAAACAGAAGGCAAAAGAACACAAATATAAGGAGAGTTTAAAATAGTATCACATTAGTATAGGTCAAGGATGACTTGGACCAGAAGTAAAGCCAAAAAGGACAGAAGACATTGAAAAGGATTTTACAAATACAATATATAAAACTAGGGAGAAGACTGAGCGTGTACATGCAGATTGGGATAGAGGAGGAGATGAAAGAGGAAGAAAAGAGCGAAGGGGTTTCTAGATGGGGCAAATGGGTAGCCACCAAGGTTAACTAACCAAAACTAAGACTAGAAGAATAGTTATTTTGTTTCGCATTTGGTAAGGTTTTTGTTTCTTTTAAGAGGGGGTTTTCCTGTTGTTCAATTTAATTTTAATAGGATTTAAGGAAGAAGAATAACAACTGGAGAAGTAACATTTGTTTAAAAAGGTACAAAACAGGAACCGACACTAAAAAATTAGAAATAGAGAATCAGAATTAAAGTCAGAGTATAGCCATAACCAAAAAGTAAATTTTAATGTATGTAATTTAAAATTTTTTTAAGTTACAGCATAAGGATGCTTGGTATTATGACAATAGATGTGTCCATTCATTCATCAATTCAAAATATATTTGAATGTCTACCATGTCAGTCACTGTTCTAGTCATTTAGGGTACAGGTAAGTTCCAAATAAAAATATTTAGCTTTAGAACAATATAAAACAGAGATAACTTAAAAACTAATATGTAGTGTTAAGTGCTATAAATAAAAAAAATTACAAGGGGATAGTATGTGATAGGGCATTTTAGAGAGGAAATCAAGGAAGGCTTCTCTGAAAAGGTGACATTTGCACAAAGAACTGAAGAAATGGAGTAATGCATACAAATACACAAGTAAGTAAAAGAGATGAGTTCTAAGCAGAGGGGAAAATATCTGCAAAGGCCCTGTGGTAACAGTACCTCCAGCAGGTTCAACTAACAGAAAGATGACCACTATGTAATAAGAACGAACTGAACAAAGTGGTGGGTCAGAAAATGAGATCGGCGACAAAGCCAGTGTCCACCATACTCAAAAGTTTATATTTGATCATAATTGCAATGAAAGGACTTTCGCAGCATGGTAGTGATGTATCCTGACACATCTGGCTACATATGGAGAAAAGTCTGTCACGGGACAAAGTGAAGGAAGAAAGCCCAATTATTAGGAGGCTGTTGTGGTTTCCCCAATGAGAAGAGATGGCAGGAAGAAGTAAAAATGAAGGTACAGGAAGTGGTCAGATTTGAAAAGTTCTCATAGTGGAACCAAGTAGTAGATGGATTACTTATCAGAGAAAGAAAAGTCAAGGATGAGAGAGCTTTTTGTTTAAAATCTACTTTGATATACTAAATTTCTTCTGGTTATCACTTCTATAATATATCTTTTTTTTCCCCTTCATTTACTTTGAAGATTTCTGAAGCCTTTATTTTGGATGCATTTCTAAATAGCATTGGTTAGGGTTGGTTAGGGAAACAAGAAGGAGAATTAAACATTACAGCTTGTTTCAGGTCAAATTTTGTACTTTACATTTTATTCTGATTTGTATGCTATAATTGCTCACATATTCAAGTGCATGAGATAACCCAGAGAAAGGCACTATTTCTGAATTCAATCTTATGGAACAAGTAGGTGGTAACCAGGTAGAAAAGGAAGGACACGTTTAAGGCAAGACACACAGCTCTAAATAGCATACAGCTTTCTTGGGTTATTGTATCCACCTTGACATTCATTGTCTTGACTAGAATATGTAGTCCATTTATATTTTAGCATATTCTTCATCCTACCTCTTGCAATCTTAACTTCTGAAAACAATCTTAAATACTGCTTTTTGTGAAATCTTTCCCAATACCATCTGTGACTTTCTACCTCAAAAATCAAATATGGGCTTTCTTCCCTTTAAACTTCAATAGGCTAGGCATGGTGGCTCACGCCTGTAATCCCAGCACTTTGGGAGGCTGAGGCAGGAAGATCACCTGAAGTCAGGAGTTCGAGACCAGCCTGACCAATATGGTGAAACCCCATTTCTACTAAAACTACAAAAATTAGCCAGGCATGGTGGCATGTGCCTGTAATCCCAACTACTCGGGAAGCTGAGACAGGTGAATTGCTTGAACCCAGGAGGAGGAGGTTGTAGTGAGCCAAGATCGCGCCAGTGTACTCCAGCCTGGGTGACAGAGCGAGACTCCATCTCAAAAAAAAGAAAAAAAAAACTTCTATGGCACTTTATTTGTATCTCTCCTATTACAATGATCATAGTTATTCTATTTAATAACTAGCATTCTATTCCAGTTACTATATGTATAGTTATTTAGTGACAGTCTACCAGTTACTAAACAGTATGATTATCCCTTTTGAGTTTCCTACCAACCTACTGCTTCATTTCTAAGTTTCAATTTAAAATTTTATTCAGAGATCCTTGGAGATGATTGCCATTATCACTCTACAGTGAAATCAGTTGTTCAAAGTTAATTGAGATCTCTACACATACAGAATTCCCACATTTAAAAAATAGGTATTTTTTAAGGTATACAGCCAATGTTGGTTAACGTTTCTGTGCTGTCTGCCCTGGGAACTCTAGCTGCAGAGACCAAGAGTGACAATAGCCATCTCTTAGAAGAAGAAGGCTAATGAACTAAGAAAAAATGTACTCAGAAAGTCAGGTAGACATTAACCTGAAAGAATTTAGTATCACTGGGTTACCTCTCATTCAGGTGTCTGATGTATAAATTCTAAGTTTAAATTAAATAAAAGGCTTACATATCTATGTAATCCATGATGCATGTGGAAATTTTCTATAATACTCTATAGCAAGTTTGAACATTTTTTGAGAAAACAATTAAATATGTAATGTTGAGTTGTTATAACTTTGTTCTAAAAATAAATGCGAAAAAGTGAAACATAAACCATTATAAAGAGTTATAAGAATAGAAAAAAACCTATTCAATTACCTCCATTTTAAATGTTACTGCAGTTTGTGTAATAAAAATGTAAAAACAGTTGAATTTTGGCTACCTATTATGAAATATTCATTAGGCAAAACAAAACAGAACAAAAACCTAACTACAGGTTTGAGAAATGATACCACAGGCCCAACAGAATGGTTTACAACATAAAGTTAAATTCTAAGCTAAAAATTTTTAAACAGCTTTTTGTCCCCTCTATATGTAGTATATTATACAATAATCTGAAACTATCATTCCGTGCTTCTGTTTATTCTTACGGAAAAAATATATTTCCACTTTGGAAAAAGATATGAAGCAGAAGTATTTTAAGATATTCAATCTTAAGCCATAAAGTTGCAAGATGTTTATCACTAATATTTTAGTAACATAAATATCTTTCTACCTTGGCAACTGAAATTCCATAGTCCTGCAAAGGTCTAACAGCCTCATTCAGTTCTTCAAGAAACACAGATGTTCTTGGGGAATCTAAAATAATAAATGTTTCATGAATGTTTATGAATTGCCCCTTAAAAATGAATTTTAAAATCTGTAAACACAGAATAATTTGTCCAACTAGCATACAACAACAATTAATTAAACATATCTCATTACATATTTTCACACCCTTGTTTTACTATTGTCTCATTATTCTTACTTCTAATGATTTTATCATGATGTATTTTAACTTTGTAAATGGACCTTAAACACTTACTAAAACAAGAATGTTTCATTTAAACCTAACATTTGGCATTTTTCCTCCAAATTTAATACCATAAACACAACACACATGTACACATACAAAAACTTTCCAAATGATTTTAAAATACCATTTTCGAATCACAATTATAAGGGAGCCAACAGAAATGTGTACTCACTTCACTTATTAATTCCAAGAATAGTATTTTTAAGACATGAAGACTTGAATTGGACTATCAAAAAATTATTAGTTATGTTCAATAGTTATATTAGTTAATTCAGTATAATTAACAATACAGCTAAAGCAGGGTATTAAAGTATTACATTTAAAGTTTTAAAAAACTTAAAATACATGCTAAAAACATGAGAAAGTATTCTTTCAGATGTTATGTTAGTAGCTAATTCTTACCTTGTATTTACTATGAACTAAGCATATAAGTAAAATCATTTAATCCTCACAACAAACTTACAAAGTACTGTTTCTTGTGAACAGATGATGAAAGAAAAACACAGAGAAGCTAAGTGACTTAACCAAGGTCACACCACAGGCCAAGTGGCAGGAGCCGGATTCAAACCCAGTCAGGATTATAGTAACAGCTGTATAGCACATATTATTAATCTTAACAGTAATCTCCCACTGTGCTTATTGATTAAATAGCAATAAAAACATCACAAGAATCATATTAGAATTTTAAAAATACTTACCAGCTTGACAAAAATAAGCTAAAGAGGCTTTTCCTGGTTGCAATGTACTAAAATACTTCTGAGGACTCAGTTCTAGTAAAGAGTCTACTGTTGGCATGTAAAAACTGCACATTATGACAAAAGAGATCCCAACTCTAAAGACACCGAAGCCAGAAGACATCATGAGCTGCAGCTGCATATGAGTGGAAGATTTTGACTGCTTTTTCACTGCTGTGTTCTGTTTCCTAAGACAACACCTGGCACAGAGAAGGTATTCAACGAGGGTTTGTTGAACAAATTTGTTAAATGAATGAATGGAGTAAAATCTGCAAAAAGAAAGTTGTCAGTCACATCATTTGATTTTGCTAGTACTTTATCGTAAAAATTTGAGGGGGGACAATATGTAACAACACTGACTTGATAATACTATTGATTTTTGATACTTACAAAAGATATCAAAGCTATCTAGAAAATGCTTAATTTAGTAGAGTAGTTAAGCTAATTGTCATTTTCAAGGGTTCTAAAATTAATTCTCAAACATTAATCAATCCATTATTAATTGGGCATTTTGTTTTTATCTATAGTTGATTATGAGAAATAATCAAGTAATTATTTAATACCATTTAGATGGGAGTCAGACATCCAAAATATGCCTAATATGTTTACTTTTACTTTAAATCCCGTAGAAGAAACCTATTAAAACAATGGAAGAACATTCCTTCCAAATATACATAATTTGTAATGCCTAACCCTTAGATTTCTTTATACTGCTTAAAAATTTAAATATCTTTTTCAACTCATACTTTAATTCAACTCTGTGTTCTGAAATAAAATTTGTTCTAGACATCCTCCTCTTATCTTCTTTCTTGGTGTACTTACTTCCATGCTGTCCTCTGTATCTGCTGTTAATTCTCTTTGTTTTCTATTTTGTTACTTTCAAATTTTTCTTGAACAACTTCAGGAAGTTTTCTACTGATGATCTATGTTATCTACATTTAAAAGAAGAAAGTTTAGAAAGAATAGTATAATATAAAAACAGCCACAGCTATAGGTGAAAATTTTGTGTTAGAATTTTTAAAATTTCAAACAGGACCCATCTCTTTCAAATGTAAGCTCACTATCTCAAAATAGGCAATAGGAAAAAACAGCAAAAGATTATTTCTATATACTCCTAAAGGTAGAATTTTTCAGCAAAGAAAAAAATGATAAAGAATTTGAAATGTATGAAAAATCATATTCAATTATTTCCTCTGCTCATTCAATATTATCAATAAGCATATAATATCTCTCCCTAATAAGCCAGTGTTCCTCAAAAAAAAAAATGAAGCAATTACTCATTGGTTATTTCCTAATAATTCTGTTCATCAGAGATAGTATATATCAGTGAAAAAATTTGCCATCAATTTTTAATGAGTCAAGAGTTCAAAAACTCAAAGGAAAATGACAAGCAAGAACTATAAGAGGTATATAAAAATGTAACTTTAATGACATAATTAAGGAACACCATTGCCATTAAAATTGATTATACATTATAACCATTTTAAACCAGCCTATTTTAAAGATACTTTATATTAATAGGGATGTTTTAAAATAGGTCATCCACTATTTTCTTCATATTCTGGAGAAAATGAATGCATTTCTGAGGCTAAGGGAATAACTATATAACGTTCATTACTGTATATGAAATAACTATAACCTAATTAAACTGTACAACACGAAAAGCACAGGTGAAAGATTTGAGTATAGAATATCATCTTACCTGGCCTCTAGGTTATAATTTAACTATTTTAACACTAAATTGGACACTAGTGTTAACACATTACTCTTTTCCCCTAGAATGTATTTTGTAGCACAAAAGGTCTAACCAGACAGCCAATGCTTAAATATTTTCCCCTATCTTCTATCTTGTTGGACAAACCAGATTATATATGTGAAAGTACTGTGCTTTTAATCAGGTAGAGACATTGGTGATTGTTCTAACATATGTTTAGAGTTAGGAACTCAGTAGTAATCTCTGTAGTTTGCTCCATCTATGGTAAGATTTGATTATTTTAAAAATTACTTAAAGCAAAGAATACCACATGGGTCAGCTAGAAGTAGAATTTATGTCTTCATAATGAAATAAATACTGAATAATGATTTAAGCAAAACCATAACAACTGTTGAGAGAAAGGGAAGATAGAAAATAAGGAAACATGCAGCTAGGGTGGGAAAAGAAATGAAAAGAGAACTAAATTTTCAACTTTCACAAAACCAAAACCAAGTTTATTGAAAATAGGAAGGTCAATGCCAAAACAAACAGTGAGCAGTTAAAAGTAATTGGTTCTAAGGAAGAAGAAATGGAGGCAAGGGAGTTGGGGAAGGATATCTACCTTGTAGGGCCATGGAAGAGTGGACATTTCACATGCATGCAAAATAAAACGCAGTTGCTCAGAGACATGCGGTCCTCATATAAAGATCTTAACTAAAGGCAAGAGGATGTGGATGGAGAAAGAGAGTATCAGCAAGAGCACAGTGAAAACAAAGATACAAAAGGTACTCAGTGACTTTTTTTTTTTTTCAACCTCCAGTAATTAGAAAAGGTAATTAAAAACAATACTTGGCCAGCCACAGTGGCTCACGCTTATAATCCCAGCGCTTTGGGAGGCCGAGGCAGGAAGATCACTTGAGCCCAGGAATTCAAGAGTAGCCTAGACAACATAAGAGACCCTGTCTCTATTAAAAGTAAGAAAAAAAAATTTGTCATGCATGGTGGCACACACCTGTAGTCCCAGCTACTCGGGAAGCTAAGATGGGAGGATCGTGATTGAGGCTGCAGTGAGCCATGATCACGCCACTGCACCCCAGCCTGGGTGAAAGAGGAAGATCCTGTCTAAAAAAACAAAACAACAACAACAACAACAAAAATTAATAACACAAAAATCTAGGTATCAAAACCAAGTGATGAGTACCTTTGGAGAAATGTGGCTGTATTATCTTGGTGTGACAGTCCATTAGTATAGTTCTAGTTCTCCTTGCAGTTACTGATTACACTGAAGCTCCCTCCATCCCCCACCTCTGGGGAAGTTAGTTAAGACCACCAGATGACTTACTGTGGCCAAGAAAATGTGAGCAAAAGTGACATCTGTCTTTTTTGGGCAACAGTTTCGGCAGCTAGTGTTAATAAGGCCAGGCTTTACTGTCTTCTGTTGCAGTCAAGAGAAATGCCCGAATGGTGCCTATTCTATGAGCATAAGCATAACAGAGAACTCCTAGCTAATGTGTAATAAGCATGTGACAGAGGAAGAAATAAACCTTGTTGTTTTGTCACTGAGATGGCAGGGACTATTATAGCAGCATAAACTATTTTCTCTTAACCTGTATATAAACCAGAAGTGAGACGCCACCTTGACAAAGACTCCAAAACACTGGGTTAGGGGCCAAGCAGCATAGAAACTGTTCTAGGCCTACTCAAGGAAACATTTATCAGAGACTGGAGCTCAGCAAGTGACCCATATTAACAAGTTTGATAAAACTGTCACTACAATAGTTTGGAGGTGACATGTACCTGATTAACTTACAATGAGTATGTACCTAGGTTCCTGTGGCTAATGAACTTATTTATAGCCCTAAAAGAAGAGGTTGGAAGATAGATTAGTACTGTGTGATGGTAGCTGTTGGTGGTGTTTAACCAGGTATTAAAAGAAAAATACTCAGAGAAGAACTGCCATCCAAAAGACTAGATGTTCAAAACTTAAAACAATCCTTAGGCACCCACCAGAACATGGTCACAAAGCAAACTGACAAAACTGCTCAGACACAGAAAGAGGCCAAATGCTCCAAAGCCAATTTCAGATGTGGCCAAGAATAATAAAAAAAGAAGAACCTCACACAGGGCAAAGCCAAGGACCACGGAGAACTATGCTGTAGGGCATGTGAAGAGTAAGAACGATTTGTTACTGGTCTAAAATAATGACATAAATACAGAAATGGAGTGTAAATGTTTAGAACATTTCATAGCAATTTCACACAGTAATTTTATGTTTATTGAATCTAGTAATTTTAAAATTGGGCTTGAAATTTGATATTCTTTATTTCATTTTTCCTGTAATTCATTTCTATTGTGTTAGATAGGAGTGGTGTTGTTGTTTCAACTGGCACAGAGAACTCAGGGAACAGAACTAGAGCCCTAGCAACATTTGCCCAGAGAGATTTCAACTGTAGATTGCTACAATCTAGAATCTGGTGTGTGTTTTCCATTCTTCTTCTCTCCAAACAGGAACACTTATAGTTCTCTCTCCCAACACTGTCTTATGTATTCAACAGGGGCTGGCAGACAGATAACTTCTATCTAGACCAGTAAAGAGGTGACCACTGCTGGGCATTACTCAGGGATCCTGAACTTCAGGCTTCACGTAGTGAAGATGGTAATTCTGAATTACCTCCACCAGGAAAAGCCAAGGAAGAACTACATGTACAAAGGAAAGCATTTGTTGACAAGAGAGAATGTTCAAATGTTTCTAGTTCTCTGCACGTTAAAATTATACCTCTCACTTCCTTGAGTTAGGTATGGCCATGACTTGGCCAATGAAATGTGCAAGGTGACATGTACTTCTGGAAGCTTTTAAGAGTCAGTATACGTGTGCAATGAATCACAACACACTTTCCCTCTGCCATGATCACTGATAACACTCAAAATTAGGCCTTCTCTGTCAGCCCAAGTCCCAGAAAGAGAACACCATGGGGAAAAGCTCCCAGCTGATCCAATATAAAATAAACTATTATGTGACAGTTACTACGGGACTGAATGAAGGGGGAACAAAGGCAGAAATGAAAATAAAGACAAAATAATGTTTTAAAGAAGGGGTCAGGAGGCTCCTTGCTTCTAGTGAATAAGGGCCTTGAGCTTCCACAACCCTTCATATTTACTGGGTAGCAAGAACAGGGAGCAGCAGGTAAAGGTTGGTCAGCTGCTTGATTTATCACAGGTTCACATGATTGCTAACAGGCTTCAGATGTTCCTGCAGATAATCACAAGAAGCACTGCACCTGGGGCATGACTGGCCTCAGCCTTCTTCTGGGCGGCAGACGCAGTGTGTCAGTTTGCCAACAACCTGCTTCATGAGAACAGTTTGCTGTTCGCCTCCAGTGGTATACTGAGTTGGTTACGACCCCCATTCTTTCTACCTCCAACACTATTAGGCTGGACGTGGTGGCTCACACCTGTAATCCCAGCATTTTGGGAGGCTGAGACAGGTGGATTACCTGAGGTCAGGAGTTCAAGACTAGTCTGACCAACATGGTGAAACCCTACTAAAAAGTACAAAAGAATTAGCCAGGCTTGGTGTCAGGTGCCTGTAATCCCAGCTACTCAGGAGGCTGAGGCAGGAGAATCGCTTAAACCCAGGAGGGGGAGGTTGCCATAAGCCGAGATTGTACCATTGCACTCCAGCCTGGGCAACAAGAGTGAAACTCCATCCCAGGAAAAAAACAAAATAAACTATGATTTTAAACTCCTAATGTTTCGGGGTTGTTTCCACAGTATAACCCAGTCTAGCACTATTAGTAGACCTGGTCTTAGTAACGGGTAAAAGGATTATGACTTGAACATAAGACGACTCTTTAAAATGCAATTTGACTATTATCACAACAGATGCCAATACTAAGAGACAGGAAAAGTCACAGGTAAATGTTTTCCATAGCATGTTTGCCAATACTACCGATACACCTCCCAACTACATGTAGACTTTGAGCCTTTGGGCTGGAAGAGGCCCTCAATTCTTCAGTATAATGGTCCTGCTAGCATGGATCAGAGTTGGCATGTAAGATGTAACTTTTGTCTCATCCCTAAAGAAGTATGTTTGCACAGCTCATTTAAATAATAGAAAGAATGAGTGACATGTAACTAAAGACTAATACAAGAGGGTAACCACACTGTAAGAATGGCTCCGTGAGACAATAGTAGAAAAAGGGCTAAAGCATGCACATAAAATGTTAAAGGCGATAAAAGTGTGCTTTGTTCAGCAACCGAATGTTAAGCTCCAAAGGACATCAAGAAGGAAGTACTTCAAGAGAAAATGCTAGACTTCTTGTTAGTAAGGAGACAGTATAAGGATTTGCCTTTGTGTTCCTGAGGCAGGTAGAACAGGTGGTAGCCCTCGTTAGCCCCACCAATCCCATTTTGGTATAGGGTACCATATGCAATAGTAATTGACAAACAGTTCTGCTTTTTTTTTTTTTTTTTTTTTTTTTGAGACAGTCTTGCTCTGTCACCCAGGCTGAAGTGTAGTGGTGCAATCTCCACTCACTGCAAGCTCCGCCTGCCCAGTTCACGCCATTCTCCGGTCTCAGCCTCCTGAGTAGCTTGGAGTATAGGCGCCCACCACCACGCCCTGTTAATTTTTTGTATTTTTAGTAGAGACAAGGTTTCACCGTGTTAGCCAGGGTGGTCTTGATCTCCTGACCTCATGATCTGCCCGCCTCGGCCTCCCAAAGTGCTGGGATTACAGGCGTGAGCCACCGTTCCCGACCCAAACAGTTCTGCTTTTAAATGGTTGAAAGACTACTATGCTAGGGTCATCTGTCCTCTCAGAACAACAATATTAAATCTTTATGCATTTGGACACATTTAAATTTTAGAATAACTGACACCAAGCTTTTCTAGGAAACCCTTGGTTAGTTCCCCCTTTATAGGCCTAATATTCCCTTATGATTAACCATAAAATTAATGGCTTTCCCTCTCAGAAAAGAAGGAAATTAACAACTATAACTATTAAATAAATTGTATCAACATCTGTGGCCATCATACTCAGGAAAAAGACACACTTCCTATTTTGCAACAAATGGAGCATATAATGCTTACAAAGTTCACGCCTAAGAACATTCTGTCTGAAGTCAGCTTGCTTAGTTTAATGCTGCTACTGGAGAACAGAACCTGCTCACTGAACCAGCCTCAAATAAAATGTTGATTAGATCTCAACACAGTTTATCATTTCAGATCCAAGGAGGCAATAAAAGGGGTCAACATCTCTCCCCTTTAGAGCCTTTTCAAAGCAGTTGGGAGAAAAATCCTCTACCTGCACCCTCACCCCGCAACTCTATACACACACTCCCATCCCCCAAAAAAGAAGAAAGGAGGAGGCTATCCAGATTTGCTTTTACTGACACATGGCAGGTGGCAGGTAAGTCTCACAGACAAAGACCTAAAATTAGTATAGGTACCATCCAGATGTTTACTATCACTTTGAGCAGAGAATACAGGAGAAAAACACTTTTATAGTAAAAGTCTATTGATGACTTGAAATGTGCACATCAATGATTATGGAAGATGCAAATAGGCCATGGCAGAGAATATGCGGTGCCCTTGATTTTGACAAGTGCCTAAAACCACACAACTCTGATTTTATGCTTAAATGATTAAGCACATTACTGCAATCAATTACATCACTGCTGTCATGAGCATCCTGTCTCCTATTTGAAGAGACTTGTGTCCTGCCCTAACCACATTCTCTAAAAACACATGAGATGAAGTTCTTACGTTCCAATAAACAAAATCCTGCTCCAAAGCACAGATGTTGGATTAGGCCTATTAACTTCTTAGAGCAAGCCGTACCCTCTCATACACTGCACTCTCTACCTGCTCAGCTGAACGTTTCATCTGAGGGATGTCTAGGTAACAGTGCGGGGCCTGTACATCTACTACTACAGTTTGTCAGCAAACCTCTAAGGAACTCGAACCACACTAGTATCTGGTACCTGGACAAACGACTATCCCAGACTCTACAAAATAGACTTTAAAGTTCCCTGTGGAATACTTAGCTAGGAAAAAAAGAGAGCACCACTCTTCTTGGGCAAAGCATACGACAAAGGCCAGCCTGGACAATACAGTGAAACCTCGTCTCTCCCAAAAAAAAAAAAAAAAAAAAAAAAAAAAAAAAAAATCAGCCGGGCATGGTGGCGCCAGTACCTGTAGTCCCAGTTACTTGGGAGGCTGAGGTGGGAGGATTGCTTGTGCCCAGGAGGTGCAGTGAACTGTCACTACAGCCTGGGTGACAGAGCGAGACCCTGCACGAAAAAAGAAAAACAAAAAAGCATAGGACAAAGGATGGTGAGGTAAGGAAAGCTGGGTCTTGGTTGCTCCAATAGACGTGGCAATGTCTTTCACAAGGATATTGAATTCGTAATGTGCTGTATATTCTAAAGAAAACAAATTATTTCCTCTTAATTTTGCACTACTTGCTAATTTTATTCCCAAATAGGAAAAAAAAAAATCAACAACTATGTGCCGGCCTAATATACATTAGTCTATGTGATTATTCCTCGCTTCTTTACAGCAGTAACATAGCACGTATTTTCTCTCAGCCCCAGGAATAGCGCCACCATCTACCATACACAGGTCCAAGGGCTTCAATACATGTGGAATTTAAACAGTACAGAATATTCTACTTCCTCTCCAGGCAATCATCAGACTTACAAGTCTGTTTCTGCCTTTTTCCCAAAACTGAAGCCCAGAGCATCTTCCCAAATTCTACGTTTGAAAGAACGAGCTTCCCCCTGCTCACAGATCGCTTCAACATCCATCTGACACTACTATTACTCCTTCTTAAGAGACATATCCCTTGGGAGGGAAGTGTCTTTCACTTAAGAGCTCCGGTTCTCCCCGTTGCCCCTTTCCATCCCCTTGACCCACAAAGGGCTCCGGTGTTTCCCGCCGTTCATACAGCGAAAACAGAAGGTAAAACGCCCTCAGGAGGCTCCAGGTGAGGCCCTTCAGTGCCCCAGAGGCGGGTGTCCTAAGTCAGACTCCGGAGCTCTGCAGTGCAGCCCTGGCTACAGAAAGCCGCTTCGTCTGAATCCCCGGGTCTGCAGGCAGAGCCCACAGCCTGAAGGACCGGCGCTGCCACCTACCTGCCCGGGACCTGCGGACGGGGACCTAGGCCGTTCCTGAGGCCGCGCGGCCAACAGTTCCCGCCGCCACGCGACGGAGTAGGAGGCAGAAGGCCGGGCCGTGCCAGACTAGCCGGGTAGCCTGGAGCCACTTAGGCCAACCTGCTAAGGCGTAGCACCGCTCCTTCTCAGCCTGCGGCCGCCACCGACTCGACAGAGTCGGCCTCCCGGACAAAAAACAACCTGCGAAGCTCCTCCTTCTCCTCGTGCTCCCTACGTGAGGCATTCTCTAACCAATGGGAAGCGCGGTGGGCGGAGCGAGAGTGACAGACGATTACAGAGTCCTCCCGCCGGCGCGAACGGGCGGTGCAGTAGCAGGTCCAATCAGCAGCGTGGGTGGGAAGTACAGGGGAGGGAGAAAGTAGGAAAATTAAGCCCCCAATCAGATTTCGGGGCCCTCGAGCGACGGGTACGGCGGCCCGTGGCCTTCCGAGCACGGCGCTCAGGGGGCGTGCCTAGCCGGGCCAATCGGCGCGAGCCCACAGTGCGGAGCGAGCGCCTCAAATGCTCGGGTTTCTCAGCTGATTGTCTCCAGCCGAGAGTTGTTTTTTGCAGCTACGGAGCCGAGCCGCAGCAGGAGGAGCCGAGACCCCCGAGGGGTGGGGGGAAAGAGGAGGCGGGGTCGGGGGGAGCCGCGGCTGCTCTGCGCGGGACTCCGGGTCCCGTCACGGCGCTTCCTGGGGTTAGAGGCTGGGGTGGGTGGGGGGTAAGGGGGCAGTCCTTCTCCCCTTCGACGGCGGCTCCGAGTCCAGCCCCTTCCTTCCCGCGCTCGCTCGCCCGGCCCCCAGCCCCCTCATGAGGGTGTCCGTGCCGGGTCCGGCGGCCGCTGCGGCCCCCGCGGCCGGCCGCGAGCCCTCCACGCCCGGCGGGGGCGGCGGAGGCGGAGGCGCCGTCGCTGCCGCCTCAGGCGCCGCGGTGCCGGGCTCCGTGCAATTGGCGCTGAGCGTCCTGCACGCCCTGCTCTACGCCGCGCTGTTCGCCTTTGCCTACCTGCAGCTGTGGCGGCTGCTCCTGTACCGCGAGCGGCGGCTGAGTTACCAGAGCCTCTGCCTCTTCCTCTGTCTCCTGTGGGCAGCGCTCAGGACCACCCTCTTCTCTGCCGCCTTCTCGCTCAGCGGCTCCCTGCCCTTGCTCCGGCCGCCCGCTCACCTGCACTTCTTCCCCCACTGGCTGCTCTACTGCTTCCCCTCCTGTCTCCAGTTCTCCACGCTCTGTCTCCTCAACCTCTACCTGGCGGAGGTAAGGCAGGAGGGCCGGCATGCGGGGCCCGGGCGGGTACGCGGGGCCGCTGGGATCAACTCCCGCTGAGGACCAGCGGGGGCGGGGGGGTGGGCAGCTAGAGGCGGACTGGAAACCAGCCTGGGGAAACTGAGGCACACCTGGAGTGTGAGCCAGTGTTTTCGTCCTAAACTTAAGTGGCTGATTGGCTCGATTACTGAGGGGTCCGGGGCTAGGGGGTGAGTGAGTGAGAGTGTGTGTGTCTGACAACTTAAAACAGCAACGGAACGAACCCTTTGTTTGGTGTTCTGGCCCTCTGAGGTAAGGCGTTGGTGGCACCAACAAAGTGGCATCTCAAGAAGTAGCAGCCCCGGTGGCTCTGCCGAAGCCGGACTGTGTTGAGGGAGGTTGGATGCTGAGGTAGCAGCAGCTCTGCTGAAGCTGGACTGCTGCCAGCCATTACGTCACCAGGCAGAGCTGTTCCTCTGCTATTGTTGCTGCGTTTCTTTTATTAGAAGCTTATATTCCCTCCTGCATCTCCTTTCCTGTGGCTCGATAAGCCTCACGCAAATTTCGTTCGATAGTTCCCCAGCAGGGTTGATGATCAATAACCAATGTTGAGGATCAGGATAAGGACCTCCATAAAGCCCTTAATGTTTGTCCCAGTTGCTTCATGCTTTAGTGGTTTATCCTACCTCCTATAGCATAGTCTTTTTTGGACCTTATTAAGAGAAAAAAATACTAGCTCAACCTGTCCCTATTGCAGAAACAAAACCACCAAACTGTTTTTGCAGTAACTTGCTTAATATCTGGAACCTAATCACACCCCCTTTCTCTTTTATGGGGAATTGCTGGTTGGATTGCATTGTTCTGCAGCGCTTAGGTATTTGACCCATTTGAAACAGGTTTGGGAGTGTAAGATTGTCAATCATGTGTGTCAGCTTGTGGTATTTAAGCCATAATATTTTGAGAATTTCCCCCAAGAAAGTCCTCCTTCCCACCAAAAGAAAAGCTTGAGGAGGGGAGGAAGCAAGGTGACATCATATGCTTAATACAGACTAATATAGAATAATATTGGCCTATGCAGCTAATCCTCTCAAAGGCTTTTTTGGAGGTGATGGAATTAATATAGTTCCAAGCAAAAATTTTTTTAAAAATGACATAGATTAAGTGTTTATATTTCCTACATAAACCAACTCTTTTCTCGTTTAATAAATAGGAAGTAGAATGCATAATTTTAAAGTCAGTCATAACGTCAACTATTTAGCACACTAAAAACAATAGTTGAAAACAACAAAACTAATTTAACTTTTATTATTTTCCTTCTCCATCCTTTGAAAGTCCAAACAATACAATGACAAAACCCCAAAGCAGTAAGCGGAAATAAGCAGCATAGGTTATCACAAATGAGATAATGATGCCATAGTCGTGTCACTTATTTGAGGATGTTCTAATCTAGTTGTCGTTTAAGCTGTTATAACACTTCTACCCTTTATACTTAAACTGATACATTGTAATCTTCCTGCCACCATTTCAGATAGTGTGTTAGTGACTTCTCAACACTGAAGCTTTTACTCCAGCTTGAGATGTTTACCTGAAAGTGACTAGCGATTTTTATGCCAGGAGCATCAGATGACTTGTTTTTTCCCTATACATTTTGATTTACAAAATCGTATGAATGATTCACTGTAAAATAGTTGGTAGGCATTTCATAAAGTGGATTAAACACTCTTTTTTACTTCTTGAGGTATAACATATACCATAAAGTCCACAATCTTAAATGCACACCTAGATGAAATTTTACATCTGTATACACCCATGTTACCACCACCCAGATTAAGATATAAAGCATTTTCCGTGTCCCAGAAGGTTCCCTTTTTACCATCTCCCAGTCAGTAGCTCGCTCAGATAAGCACAAAGTGGGTAAACACCATCACAAAAAAGGATATATATTTAAGCTCAAAATCCTGAAGGTAAGCTTATATAGCATAGAATCCACAGAGTGTCTAGATTGGGTCTTCAGACTTTGAGCTAATACTCAAGCTAGTGAGGAAGAATTTAAAGTCTAAAAGTCTTCCTGTTAAATGTTTGTGTGATGTACTTTTTTTAAAACGATGAAACTCTATTAACCTGAAAAACATAATTTGGAAAGAAGCTGGGATAAAGCTTTTTTCCTTTGTAATGCCTGCTAAAAAGGGTGTGAGTTGTTTGTCCTTTCTTTTTATAATCAAATTAGCGATTTTAGGACACAATTGTACTTAAGAAAACAAATTGTCAGTTTTTTTGAAAGCCTATTTGAAAGGAGATATCTTAACCAGAAATCATTTCTCTTTTCATTACAGAAAATCGCCAGGAACCTGTATTTAAGAGAGTATTTGAGTTCAAATTTTTATATCAATTCCAGATAACTGGAAGTATACTTCCCATTGATCATTCTGAATTAATGAAGTTTTTCCTAGTGAGTTCTTCATATTATAGCAAAGTGGAAGGGAAAGCCTATGTGGTAATAAATATAAGACTTAACTGATGTTTAATTTTTTTTAACCAAAGGCCCCTGTATCTTTTTTGAATAGTTGTGTGTGTCTTGATAACCAACTCACTCTGTCTTTACTGTATGCCGTATTAAATACCAATTCCATATTACTTTTAACTTATTTAAAGCATTTGTTTTTTCTGATTCTCACTAAGAGTAGCTTTCAGGACTTAGTTATAAAGAACCGTGGATCAGTATAAAAAGTAAAACAAACCCTACTACTTTGAATACATTTTGGCAGATATTCTAAAACTCATGTTTTTGAAAAGGAGGACTTTGTGTGTGTGTGTGTGTGTGTGTGTGTGTGTCTATACTTGAAATAAGATGAAGGAAAGTAGCCCTTTCTTAAACAGTTGAGCTTCTCAGTGTTTCGTACTTAACCTCCTGGAAACCGATAGTTGAGAGAGAGGAGGGAAAAACCACCTTGTACACTAATCTAAAAACACATATTGAACTTCTGGCAGGATAGGTAGGACATGAGCTTTACCAGAGAAAGGTTCACACTCCTGGACTTTTACCGGAGAAGACTTCAATATTTAAAACAGACTATCTGATAAAATTGATTCTGTCTACCATTAGAACATGTTGAACGACTTAAAAGGAGAATTGACAGCATCACACAGTATATCCATGTAAGAAACCTGCATGTGAACCTCCTGAATCTAAATTTTTTTTTTTTTAATGAGAGTTGATGGTATACCATCTTGAAGTGTTGTGATGCATGCCAAAATCAATGAGTTCATCTTCAACATATTGAAGTTCTTACTTCCAATTTGATCTTAGGAGTGCCAGTTGCTTAATCAGGATAAAGTACAGTGACTTAATCACAATGCCAAAACAGCTAGGAAAATTAAATTCAAAATCTTAACTCTTAGATTTATGGATGCTATTATTGTCCCTACCAGTAGATGTATTCTTATATTGGTATACTTCAAATAACTTGCAAGTCAACTTGCAGGTTCATTGATTTTGTTCTGTTCTTTGATTTCCCACAGAAGTGGAAATCATACTTCTACCACCTAAAATAGAAATTCCTTGAGGATAAGAAGGAATATTTTACATATTTTTATCTCTAGCAACTAGAACAATGGTGATTATATTATTGAATGACACTTTATAAAAAGGTCAAAATTTAGAAAATATTTAGTCATCTAAAATGTAGGGGTTAACTTTATTTTGATGAACATTTGAGGTAAATTATATACTGTCTGGAATCTATTTTCTGCCTAAAAGATTTCATACAATATAGAGTTTTGTTTAATGAAACTATTTTTATCTCATGGCAAATGGCCCATACTAATTAGGGCTTTGCTAATTTAGTTTCAATAAATTCTACAAAATAGAAAAGTCTGTAAGACAAGTCTCATATCCTGAGTCAGTTACTGTTTACCAGAAATAGTGGTTTAGCTCAATGTTTGACTTTTATCCATAACTGACTATAAACTGTTTTTGTCTGAATCTACTAAATTTTTTCACTATCTTGATCTTATTTCTCCTGAAATCATCTGTGAAGCTGAAGTTTCAGATACATACCTGTAACAGAAGACATGATTATAATGCCTTATATGTTATGCAACTGGTATTTTCAAAGTACTTTGTAACATTTATTTTCACAACCCCCATGAAATAGGTAGACATGGATGTGATTTGTCCAAAATTACATGGCTAATATGTATCAGATGTGAGACTATTATATAGCTCAGGTGCTATGAAGTCTTACCAAGTAATTTCTTCCTATACCATGAACTTTCCTGGATGTATCATTGCTTTATTACTTGGTGCTTCTCTAACTTGCTTTCCCATTTTCACACTGTTTGAAACCTTTTCCACTGTCTAGCAAAGTCCTTCCCCTTTCATCCACTGCATATGACTCCTGGTTTAAAGAAGTAGAAGCCAGGGTCATCTGGCTGACCATAGATTCAGAAAAATGCCTAACAGTGCTGCAGAGAGTAGTCAGTCTTTTTCAATGCATGATTGGGCTGGCAAGAAAAGGCCAGAAACTACCAAAAAAAAAAAAAAAACAAAAAACAGCAAATGCAGAATGATAAACTCTCACACAAATGTGTGTCTTGGGGGTAGGGCAGGAGTGGTTTTCAGCTGCCTCCTGTTTTGCTACTGCCCAGATTTTAATTTTGTGCGTTGAGGGTGTAGGGAGGTGGTATTGCAGGCTGTGCCTTGCAGTGAGGTCTTATTAAAGACTTCATCCCCTCCAGCATAATGCCACAATCCTTTAAGTGTACATCTTCAGTGGATCAACTAGGAAAATAAGCAGGTCCTCAGAGCTAGATAGGGGGTACACATTGGGAAATAAAAGTCTTCCCTGGGAATGCAAAACAAGCTCATTCTTGTACAAGTTTGAAGCCTAAATTCACATAAGTTCTGTGAGTGGACTGGGGGGTTTCAGGAGATCTAACTTGAAAACATAGTTATCCTTGCTTGATATTAACCTCAAGGAGCTATAAGAAGCAGATGCAAAGCATCTGTGGAGGAATGTACTTTAAACCCAGACTTCTGACAGATAAAATTCCAAAAAACATGGGTTCAGAATCAAAACTCACACTGGGGAATTGCAGATACCAGAATTATCAAATACATAGTACACAATAATTACTCATTTATGAATTAAACACTGTTGAAATGTAAAACTTAAAATTGGCACATTTGGAAATCATTTTTAATGAAAAAATTAAGAACTGAAATAGATGGTTAAAACAGATTAAACACAGTTAAAAAGAAAAAGTGAACTAGAAGATCTCAGGAAAAAAAATCACTCAGAATATAGCCCAGAGAAATAAAAGATGGAAGATACAACCAATGGGTGAAGAGAGAATGAGGAAATAATGAGCAGGTCCAACATATGTGTAATTGGAATTATAGAGAAATTATTCAAAGGGAAAATAAGAGTTTACCCAAATTTATGAAAGACATCAAAGTTTCAAATCCAGAAAGCCCAACATATCCAAGGTGGGCTTTGTGAAAACATATTTTAAGTAAACTTCAAAACAGTGGCCTGACGTGGTGGCTCATGCCTGTAATCCCAGCACTTTGGGAGGCCAAAGTGGGCAGATCATGAGGTCAAAAGATCAAGACCCTCCTGGCTAACACGGTGAAACCCCAGCTCTCCTAAAAATACAAAAAATTAGCTGGGCATGGTGGCACGCGCCTGTGGTCCCAGCTACCCGGGAGGCTGAGGCAGGAGAATTATTTGAACCTGGGAGGTAGAAGTTGCAGTGAGCCAAGATCACACCACTGCACTCCAGCCTGGTGACAGAGCAAGACTCCATCTCGAAAACAAAACAAAAAAAAAAACTTCAATAATCAATGTGATAAAAACCATATGTATAGTGTAAAGGAGAAAATCATACGATCATCTCAATAGATCCAGAAAGAAGAATTTGACGAAATTCAACCATAGATGATTTTTTTAAATTAACTTAGTAAATGAGGGAAAAGGGGGATTTTTTTTCAGTCTAATAAAAAGCATCTTCAAAAAGCCTATAGCTGACATTATACTTAAGAAATATTCACCGCATATTACCTAGGACAAGGACAAAGTACTTCACAACATTGTGCTGGAGGTCTTAGCCATTGCAATAGGCAAGGGAAAGAAAAACGTTTGAAAATTAGAAAAATAAGTAAAATTGTTGCTATTTGTAGGTGACACAATTTCTTAGGTCAAAAATTCTAATTACAGGAAGTAATATCTAGGCTTATAGGATATAACTTTATATACTAGCAGAAAACAGAAAAATGAAATATAAAAATTCCACTTGGCAGGGCATGGTAGCTCACGCCTTTAATCTCAGCACTTTGGGAGTCCGAGTTGGGAGGATCACTTGAGCTCAGAAGTTCAAGACCAGTCTGGGCAGCATAGACCTCATCTCTACAAAAAAATTTTTAAAATTAGCCAGGTGCCGTGGCATATGCCTCTAATTCCAGCTACTTGGGAGACTGAGGTGGAAGGATCACTTGAGTCCAGGAGATCAAGGCTGCAGTGAGCCAAGGTTGTACCACTGCACTCCAGCCTGGGCGACAGAACAAGACCCTGTTTCGAAAACAAAAGACAATTCTACATGCAATAGTGTCAAAAAATTAAAATACTTAGGAATAAATAAAAGATGTGCAAGACCTCTACAAGAAAAACTACAAAACATTGAGAGAAATTAAAGAGGCCTCAGTGAATGGAAAAATATACCCTGAAAAGGTCATTGTTTTTAAGGTATTATTTCTCCCTCAATTTGACCTATAAATTCAGTGCAATTCCTATTACAATTTTTGCAGGATATTTTGGTAGCTGTTGCCAAGATGGTTTTAAAATATGCGTGGACATACGAGGGACTTAGTAAGGATCACACAACTTCAAGAGTAACTGTAAAGCTACAGTAATCAAGAGAGTGTAATACTGGGGTAAAGATAGACATATAGATCAATGGAGCAGGATAGAGAATCCAGAATTCGACCTATATGTATATAATCAACTGATTTTTTTTCCCCAAAAGTGCCAAAGTAATTTAGTGGGGGAAAAGTTTTGTCAACTAATAGTTCCAAAATAATTGAAAATTCCTATGGGAAAAATGAACATTGATTCTTACCTCACACTATAAAATGTACTTGACATAGATCATAGACCTAACAGTAAAAACTAAAATGTGTAGAAGACAGGAGAAGATGTTTTCTTGGAGGAGGCAAAGGTTTCATAGTAAACAAAAAGATGTGAACCAAAATTGACAAATGAGACTATCAAAATTTAAAACTTTTGTTTTTTGCAAGACAGATAATGAAGAAGCAAGCCACAGACTGGGAGGAAATATTTGCAGCACATGTATCTGGCAAAGTACATTTATCCAAAATATATAAAGAACTCATAATAAGAAAATCCAGTAAAAATGAACAAAGGATTTGAACAGATACTTCACAAAAGAAGATATATGCATAGCCAAGAAACACATGAAGAGATGCTCAAGATTTAGTTATTAGGAAAACAAAAATTACACTCACATTGAGCTACCACTAAGCATTGATTAGCAGGACTAAAATTTAAAAGAGTGACAATACCAACTATTGACCAAACTGTGGATTAATTGGAACTCCTACACTGATTATATGAATGTAAAGTTTTACAACCACTTTGGAAAACAGTGTAGCAGTTGTTAAAAAACATAAGCCTGTCATAAAATCTAGCCGTTACAGAAGCCAGGTGTGGTGGCACAGGCCTATAGTCCCAGCTACTCAGGAGACTCACTTGAGCCCAGCAGCTCAAGACCAGCCGGGGCAGCATAGCAAGACCCTGTCTCAATACTTATGGAGAAAAATCTGGCCATTATAGATATTTACCCAAGAGAAATGAAAGCATATGTTCCTATAAAAACTTGAACATGGATGCACATAATAGCTTTATTCACAATAGCTCAAAACTGAAATTAACCCAGATGTTCATCAGAAATGAATGAACAAAATATACCAATACAAAGGAATACTACTAAGTAGTAGAAGCAAAGAAACAAACTACTGACACAACAACATGGATTAATCTCAAAATCAGTATGATGAATGAAGGAAGCCAGGGAAAAATGAGCTCACACTGTATCATTTCATTTATATTAAATTTTAGAAAGTGCAAACCTATGGTCACAAAAAACAGATCACTAGTTTCCTGGGGTCTGGAGCAGAAGGGAGGACTTACAAAAAGGGGGCAGGGTGAAATTTAGTGGCTGGGGAAATATTCTGTATTTGATTATGATAGTTTCAAAGGTTGTACAGCTTTCTTAAAACTCAGAATTGTACACCTTAAATGCATGCAGTGTATTGTACATAAATTATATTTCAATGAAGTTGAGTTTAAAACATTTCAGGCCTTTGCAATTTACTCCAAGAATAAAAGCTGAAGCAGAGAAGAAATGTACAACATGCAGCTCCATCATTTATCAGCTCTGTGTAACTTGGTTAAGTTACTTGCTTAACCAAGATTTGGTTAAGCACTTACCTTTTCTGTGCCTATTTTCCTTATAAAAATCAGAATAATATCTGCCTCATAGAATTACTATGAAAATTATAGCCTTCATAAAAAATGTTTGGGACATGGTATGTACTATTGATTGTTAGCTATTGTTAAATTTTAAATAATTGGGATTTCATAGTCTACATTCTCACACCCCTAAAACAACAAGTCAGAATTCAGTAACAAAAATAACTTGTAAAGCTGAGCATGGTGGCACGTGTCTGTAATCTCAGCTACTCTGGAGGCTGAGGCGGGAGGATCACTTGAGCCCAGGAGATTGAGTCCAGGCCTAGGCAATGTATCAAGACCCTGTCTCTTAAAAAACTACAAACAAAAAGCAACTTACAAAGGTTCATTTAGAAATTTTTAAAACAGTTATGAACAACATGGGTAAAGGAAGAAATTCCAATGGCATTTAAGAATACTATATGATAATAAAAATACTGTATATCAGAACTTGAATTATGCAGCTAGGTGGCATGCAGAACTAAATTTAGAACCTTGAATATTTACATTAGAAAAAAACAAATTTAATAAGCTAATCATCTAATTCATGTTAGAAAAAGAACAGGATAGATCCAAAGGAGATTAGTCTTGAGTAATAAAATAGAAAAAACAAAGAGGCTTGATAAAGCCAAAAGCTGCCTGATACCTTTGTTCATAATCAAACTTCTTTCAGAGGTGACCATGCATACATTACCATTTTCTCACTTCTCCAGCCGCTCTAATCTGCCTTTCCCCCATCACTCTACAAAATAGTTGTTGCCTATGGCTTACGGTGACCTTCATGTAAACAAGTTTATTAGACATTTTTCAGTCCTCATTCAAATTAATTTCTCAGCAGCAGCTGACCCCCCATATCTTTCCCCTTAACACTGGCTAGCACATTGAATAGCATTCTCCTGATTTTTTTGTTACCTTGATAGCTTCTTTTTAAGCCATATGCCTGTCTTGCCATCAGAGAGGTTGAGATTTCTAAACACTTAAGCCTAGATCCCCTCTTCTTTCCAAGTGATCACATTCACTTTTGTGACATCATGCCACTTGAAAACAGATGACTCACACACTTATCTCCGATCCTTACTCACCCATACTACTCTGAGCTGGCTCTGTAGATTCTGCACTGATTTGACATCTTCATAATATCTGATGCACTCAGATTCAACATGATCTTTCTTCCTCCTTTCCCACCCCACACCTATATTCATCAAAACCTGGTTCTTGAACCAGGCACAGTTGCTCTGCCTGTAATCCCAGCAATTTGGGAGGCTGAGGTGGCAGCATCACTTGAGCCCAGGAGTTCGAGGCTGCAGTAAGCAATGTTTGTGCCACTGTACTCCAGCCTGGGTGACAGAGCAAGATCCCAACTCAACACACACACACACACACACACACACAAAACTTGGTTCTCCTCTTTTGTTCCCCATTTCTGTGACTAGTATTGCTATCCAATTATTTATATAATTCAGAAACATATGAGTCCTTCTCAATATTGCTTTCTCCCTCATTCCGCACATTCACTGCATCACCAAATCCTGTTACCTCCTAATATCTCTTAAGTCCATTCACTTCTCCCCTTCAAAAAGTCTGCTCCAGGCTACTAGCATCTATTGACTAGTCCATGGCAGTTAGCCTTCTAATTGGTGTGTCAGTGTACTCTGGCCCCCAGAGGCCCAAACTCTGGTTTTTTGAAACAAAAATCTATTATAAAAACCTCACCCGACTAGGCACGGTGGCTCACACCCATAATCCCAGCACTTTGGGAGGCCTAGGCAGGCAGATCACGAGGTCAGGAGTTCGAGACCAGCCTGGCCAATATGGTGAAACCCCATCTCTACTAAAAAATACAAAAATTAGCTGAGTGTGGTGATGCGCACCTGTAGTCCCAGGTACTTGGGAGGCTGAGACAGGAGAATTGCTTGAACCTGGGAAGCAGAGGTTGCAGTGAGCCAAGATCGCATCACTGAACTCCAGCCTGGACAACAGAGTGAGACTTCGTCTCAAAAAAAAAAAAAAAAAGCCCCACCCCTAAATTCCTCCATTGGATCTAGTTGCTCATTAGAATGGAGAGAGTTTTATACATAATACAAGGCACTTCATGGTTCCAGCCTAATCTCAAACTATGTTCCTCATTCCTCACCATTCCAGCCACATTAAACATTCTTT
Organism: Macaca thibetana thibetana; assembly: GCF_024542745.1. Classification (NCBI taxonomy): domain Eukaryota; kingdom Metazoa; phylum Chordata; class Mammalia; order Primates; family Cercopithecidae; genus Macaca; species Macaca thibetana. The sequence continues at coordinate 55,169,801 of NC_065584.1, read as the reverse complement.
TAGTCCTTTGTACTTGCCATATTCCTTCTGCCACAAAGCCATTCCGTTTTATTTTCCTGCAACTTAGAATGTTCTTTCCTCCTCCTCTGCTTAGTTAACTCTCAACTCCAGGGCACAGTGCTTCTTCAGGGAAGCCTTCACCCAACTACTCAAGTTAGATTCCAAAATTATAGACTAGTAAAGCATTATGCTCCTCTTCATATCATTTGCAGTTGGAATTTTATATTTGTGTGACTTCTTTGTGTGAGCTTACTAGATTGATAAGCACTATAGGAATAAGGACCAAGTCTGTTCTTGCTGTATTCCTGGTACCTAATTTAACATCTGATGTGTATTAGGTACCTGTTCAGTAAATAATGAATGAAATTCTTGTTCACCATATCCCAAATAGCATAGTGGGGAGGAATCCCTGAATATATAATTTCACAGCAGAATTTGCTCTACCCTTTTCTTTCTTCTCTTTTCCCACTTATCTGCCTCCTCCCTTCAAAAAGAAAAAAATGCTTGCTTTAAAACAAGAGTCCCAAAATCAGATGCCTAGAAAAACCTGAATGCTACAACCTCTGAGAGTATAGGGAGTGTTGGTGTTTGTGGTGAATCGGAAAGCAGATGTTTAAAGAGGACAATCACATTAATTCGGTTCCAGCTGTGAGATTACATTGTCAAATCATCTGATTTTCAAAAGAAATCACAAATTTGGATTTCTTAAAATGAGAAATCTACTTTTTAAATAATGACAGGATTTTCAAGTATGTTAAAAATACTGTAGGCTAATACTGAATAAGCTAAGCAAAACTTTTGTGGATCAAACCCAAACCATGGGCTATTTTCTCCTCCTCCTCTTCCTCCTCCTCCTCATAGGAATAAAACAACTAAATATAATTCTGTCTTTATAATTTCCACCAAGCTTTAATTATATTTAATACCCATCAAAGTTAGTTAAAATGAACTCTGAGTAATTTATACCTTATGGAAAAATTATGGTGTTCTAAGTCTGACCAAATGTATAGAAAGTACCATATATTTTTGGATATGCCATCTATGTCTGCCTTGCCCCACTATACTACATATTGCTTTAGATCAGCCACTATTTTACATTTATTTTGAAAGAAATTTTGCATACCCTTCAGCACTTAGGACTATTATAAATGTGGTCAGTGCTTAATGACTTAGAGTAAATTAGTGGTAAAGTAAGTGAATTTAAAAGAAGCGTTTTCTTCTTTCCACCTCCACAAACAGAATCAGAATCTAACTTCATGGACTGTTTCATCTAATTTGTTTTAAATAAAGACAAACTTTTAAAAATTAAATGTCCTTGTAATCTTATTATTTTAACTTTGGTAAAGGGGTACGTTTAAGACAGTACATCATAAATATCCCTGAACAAGGAATCTGGGCACCAGAATTCTAGTCCAAATTCTGCTTTATTTGAATAACTGATATTTGCAAATCATTATTTTTCTGGGCCAGTTGTATGATTTGTAAAGTGGTTAGTCTCAGTGATATCTAAGATACCTTGAATTCTAGTATGCTGATACCAATAAAGCATTGCAGAATTTGAGAATTTTTGCTTAAATTCCTTAGTACCTAGTTCTGTGATCTAATACAGTATCTGAATTATATTTCTGAGATATAGATGCCAATTAAACAGAGTTATACATAGCACGTTAAAACTGATCAAAATTTATTTAGGGCCCAGGGATCATCATCTTTCTAGAATAATATTTCAAATTTGTACCTTCTCTCTTCTTACAAAAACTCAATTATAGCTACCATTTTCATTAGCATATTAATCACACTCTACAATTTGTTTTTCCAGCCTCAGAGTCTCAGAGTATAAAAAAGCTTAAGAAATATTTTCTTAAAAATTTGTACTCTCCTCAGCTATGTAGGATCCAGTCATTTGAACTGCTTTGAGGCGGTGTAGTATATAAACTAAGGAGAATATGAACTTTTATTCCTTTATAGCCCTATTTTAAGTTGTTTCATTGGTGAGGAGCTCCTTGTATTTTTTCTGTCTCCAAGGGCTTTTGTGGAAGAGAAAGTTCAATGTGAGGGCTAAGGCTGTTAAGTACCTAATTGACATTTTTTTTAATCTATTCTGAAAAGAATAGGACATTAAACAGCAGGACTAACATCTGTAACTTAAGTCAGAATAGACAGAGCATATATACTTGGCAGTAGCGGGAAATCCTTTTGCCCAAAGTAGAAAAAGTGATATGATTACCTGCTAGGAGCATTATACATAAGTAGGTTTGTAGAGATGAATTAACAGGCTAGAATCAGTCATGGTTAAAGGTACCTACATGTTTTAATGGATGGTAGATTTTCCAGGTTTTGTAAATTGGATGTTTACAGGGATACTATTAGAACACCAAATACAGGCCAGGCGCGCAGTGGCTCACGCCTATAATCCCAGCACATTGGGAGGCTGAGGTGGGTAGATAATCTGAGCTCAGGAGTTCGAGACCAGCCTGGCCAATGTGGTGAAACCCTGACTCTACTAAAAATACAAAAAATTAGCTGAGCATGGTGGCATGCACCTGTAATCTCAACTACTTGGCAGGCTACAGCAGGAGAATCGCTTGAACCCGAGAGGCGGAGGTTGCAGTGAGCCAAGATCACACCACTGCACTCCAGCCTGGGTGACAAAGTGAGACACCGTCTAAAAAAAAAAACTCTTTATACGGAGGTATTAGGTAGTTAAGAACTTGGGCACTGGAGTCCCATTCCATGGACCCTTGCTAAGTGACCTTAAGCGGGTAACTTCTCTGTATCATAGTTTCTCCATCTGTACTTACCTCATGGGGTTGGGAAGTTAAATAGAATAATACTTTAAATATACCAAGAGTAGTAAGTAGTAGAACATAATAAGACTCAAATAGTAGCTATTGTTATTTTAGAAAAAAAAGAGCATCTCTAAAATTAAGATTTTCCTCTGCTTTCTTACATATAAACTTTAGACAATATGATAAACACTTTTTCTAATTTATGGTAATATTTGTGATACCATTATTTCTTTAGTGTATGATTAAGATAGGTTTGTAGGTATTCTCACCTTTTAGATGATAAACCGAAGTCATGGATTTGTCCTAAACCACATTAGAAATTAGAAGGATTGGAAGGCAGGTCTTCTGACTATACTGCTTTTTCTGTCGTACTCTAGAATGAGCAGTTTTAAGCTATTGTCAGCGTTCATTACTGCTTACATTCAGATTCTTTTTTTTTTTTCTTTTGAAACAGAGTCTCACCCTGTCACCCAGGCTGTTGTGCAGTGGTGTGATCTCTGCTCACTGCAACCTCCACTTCCTGGGTTCAAGCAATTCACCTGCCCCAGCCTCCCGAGTAGCTGGGATTACAGGCATGCGCCTCCACACCCAGCTAATTTTTGCATTTTTAGTAAAGACGGGATTTCGCCATGTTGGTCAGGCTGATCTTGAACCTCTGACCTTGTGATCTACCCACCTGGGCCTCCCAAAGTGCTGGTATTACAGGCGTGAGCTATCGTGCCCGGCTGAGATTTTTTTTTTTTTTTTTTTTTTTTGAGATGGAGTCTCACTCTGTCGCCCAGGCGGGAGTGCAGTGGCCGGATCTCAGCTCACTGCAAGCTCCGCCTCCCGGGTTTAGGCCATTCCCCTGCCTCAGCCTCCCGAGTAGCTGAGACTACAGGCGCCTGCCGCCTCGCCCGGCTAGTTTTTTGTATTTTTTAGTAGAGACGGGGTTTCACCAGGTTAGCCAGGATGGTCTCGATCTCCTGACCTCGTGATCCGCCCGTATCGGCCTCCAAAAGTGCTGGGATTACAGGCTTGAGCCACCGCGCCCGGCCCCGGCTGAGATTTTTCTTAAGAAATCCAGATTAATTACCGGGTGGCTGGCAAGATGGCCAAATAGGAACAGCTCCAGTCTGCAGCTCCCAGGGAGATTAGCACAGAAAGTGGGTGACTTCTGCATTTCCAACTGAGGTACCCGACTCATCTCATTGGGACTGGTTAGATGGTGGGTGTAGCCCATGGAGGGCAAGCAGAAGCAGGGTGGGACGTCACCTCACCCAGGAAACACCAGGGGTTGGGAAACTTCCTCCCCAGCCAAGGAAAGCCATGAGGGACTGTGCCTTGAAGAATGGTACATTCCAGCCCAGATAATACGCCAGGAGATTCCCTTGAGTGACACCACCACGAGGGCCCTGGGTTTCAAGCACAAAACTGGTCGGCTGTTTGGGCAGACACCGAGCTAACTGCAGGAGTTTTTTTTCATACCTCAGTGGCACCTGGAACACCAGCGAGACAGAACCGTTCACTCCCCTGGAAAGGGGGCTAAAGCCAGGGAGCGAAATGGTCTAGCTCAGTGGATCCCACCCCCGTGGAGCCCAGCAAGCCAAGATCCACTAACTTCAAATTCTTGCTACCAGCACAGCAAGACCTGAGACGCTCGAGCTTCGTTGGGGGCGAGGTGTCCACCATTACTGAGTAGAGCAGGCGATTTTCCACTCATGGTGTAAACAAAGCCACCTGGAAGTCAGAACTGTGCAGAGCCAACTGCAGCTCAGCAAAGCCACTGTAGCCAGACTGCCGCTCCAGATTCCTCCTCTCTGGGCAGGGCATCTCTGAAAGAAAGGCAGCAGCCCCAGTCAGGGGTTTATAGCAAAAATGCCCATATCCCTGGGACAGGGCACCTGGGGGAAGGGGAGGTGACTGTGGATTCAGCTTCAGCAGACTTAAATGTTCCTGCCTGCTGGCTCTGAAGAGAGCAGCAGATCTCCCAGCACAGAGCTTGAACCTCTGCTAAGGGACAGACTGCCTCCTCAATTGGGTCCCTGACCCCTTTGCCTCCTGACTGGGAGATACCTCCCAGCAAGGGTCGACAGACACCTCATACAGGAGAGCTCCAGCTGGCATCTGACGGGTGCCCCTCTGGGACGAAGCTTCCAGAGGAAGGTACAGACAGCAATCTTTGCTGTTCAGCAGTATCTGGTGATACCCAGGCAAACAGGGTCTGGTGAGGACCTCCAGCAGACCTGCAGCAGAGGGGCCTGACTGTTAGAAGGAAAACTAACAAACAAAGGAATAGCATCAACATGAACAAAAAAGGATATCCATGCAAAAACCCCATCCGAAGATCACCAGCGTCAAAGAACAAAGATGGGTAAATCCATGAAGATGAGGAAAAAACCAGTGCAGAAAGGCTGAAAATTCCAAAAAACAGAATGCCTCTTCTTCTCTGAAGGATCACAACTCCTTGCCAGCAAGGGAACAAAACTGGATGGAGAATGAGTTTGACAAATTGACAGAAATAGGCTTCAGAAGGTGGGTAATAATGAACTCCTCCAAGCTAAAGGAGCATGTTCTCACCCAATGCAAGGAAGCTAAGAACCTTCAAAAAAAGGTTAGACGAATTGCTAACCAGAGTAACCAGTTTAGAGAAGAACATAAATGAGCTGATGGAGCTGAAAAACACAGCACGAGAACTTCATGAAGCATAGACAAGTATCAATAGCCAAATCTGTCAAGCGGAAGAAAGGATGTCAGAGATTGAAGATCAACTTAATGAAATAAAGCATGAAGACAAGATTAGAGAAAAAAGAATGAAAAGGAATGAACAAAGCCTCCAAGAAATATGGGACTATGTGAAAAGACCAAACCTATATTTGATTGGTGTACCTGAAAGTGATGGGGAGAATGAAAACACTCTTCAGGATATTATCCAGGAGAACTTCCCTAACCTAGCAAGACAGGTCAACATTCAAATTCAGAAAATACAGAACACCACAAAGATACTCCTCAAGAAGAGCAACCCAAGACACGTAATTGTCAGATTCACCAAGGCTGAAATGAAGGAAAAAGTGTTAAGGGCAGCTAGGGAGAAAAGTCAGGTTACCCACAAAAGGAAGCCCATCAGACTAACAGCAAATCTCTCTTCAGAAATCCTATAAGCCAGAAGAGAGTGGGGGCCAATATTCAACATTCTTGAAGAAAAGAATTTTCAACCCAGAATTTCATATCCAGCCAAACTAAGCTTTGTAAGCAAAGGAGAAATAAAATCCTTTACAGACAAGCAAATGCTGAGAGATTTTGTCACCACCAGGCCTGCCTTACAAGAGCTTCTGAAGGAAGCACTAAATATGGAAAGAAACAACCAGTACCAACTCCTGCAAAAACATACCAGATTGTAAAGACCATCTACCCTATGAAGAAACTGCATCAACTAACGGGCAAAATAACCAGCTAGCATCATAATGACAGGATCAAATTTACACATAACAATATTAACCATAAATGTACACGGGCTAAATTACCCAATTAAAAGACACAGACTGGCAAATTGGATAAAGAGTCAAGACCCATTGGCATCCTGTATTTAGGAGACCCATCTCACCTGCAGAGAGACATGTAGGCTAAAAATAAAGGGATGGAGGAATATTTACCAAGCAAATGGAAAGCAAAAAAAAGCAGGGGTTGCAATCCTAGTCTCTGATAAAACAGACTTTAAACTAACAAAGTTCAAAAAAGACAAGAGCATTACATAATGCTAAAGGGATCAATTCAACAAGAAGAGCTAACCTAAGTGTATATGCATCCAATACAGGAACACCCAGATTCATAAAGCAAGTTCTTAGAGGCCTACAAAGAGACTTAGACTCCCACACAATAATAGTGGGAGACTTTAGCACCCCACTGTCCATATTAGATTAATGAGACAGAAAATTAACAAGGGTATTCAGGACTTGAACTCAGCTCTGAACCAAGCAGACCTAATAGACATCTACAGAACTCTCCACCCCAAATCAGCAGAATATACATTATTCTCAGCACCACATCACACTTATTCTAAAATTGACCACATAATTGGAAGTAAAACACTCCTCAGCAAATGCAAAAGAACGGAAATCATAAACAGTCTCTCAGACCACAGTGCAATCAAATTAGAACTCAGGATTAAGAAATTCACTCAAAAGCGCACAACTACATGAAAACTGAGCAACCTGCTCCTGAATGACAACTGGGTAAATAAAAAAATGAAGACAAATGACTAAGTTATTTGAAACCAATGAGAACAAAGACACAACATACCAGAATCTCTGGGACACAGCTAACACAGTGTTTAGAGGGAAATTTACAGCACTAAATGGCCACAAGAGAAAGCAGCAAAGATCTAAAATCGACACCCTAATGTCACAATTAAAAGAACTAGAGAGAGGCCAAGGCAGGTGGATCATGAGGTCAGGAGTTTGAGACCAGCCTGGCCAACATAGCGAAACCCTGTCTCTACTAAAAATATAAAAAATTAGCTGAGTGCAGTGGTGGGCACCTGTAATCCCGGCTACTTGGGAGGCTGTGGCAGGAGAATCGCTTGAACCTGGGAGGCGGAGGTTGCTGTGAGTTGAGATTGCACCATTGCACTCCAGTCCGAGGGGCCATGTGAGACTCTGTCTCAAAAATATTAATAATAAAAGATCTGGAGAAGCAAGAGCAAACAAATTCAAAAGCTAGCAGAAGACAAGAAATAACTAAGGTCAGAGCAGAACTGAAGAAAAACCCTTAAAAAAAATCAGTGAATCCAGGAGCTGGTTTTTTGAAAAGATTAACAAAATAGATAAACTGCTAGCCAGACTAATAAAGAAGAAAGAGGAATCAAGTAGACACAATAAGAAATGTTAAAGGGGATATTACCACCAATCCCGTAGAACTGCTGACTGCCATCAGAGCATACTATAAACACCTCTATGCAAATAAACTAGAAAATCCAGAAGAAATGAATAAATTCCTGGACACATACACCCTCCCAAGACTAAACCAGGAAGAAGTCAAATCCACAAGTAGACCAATAACAACTTCTGAAATTGAGGCGGTAGTTAATAGCCTACCAACCAAAAAAAAACCCAGGACCAGACGGATTCACAGCCGAAATCTACCAGAGGTATAAAGAGGAGCTGGTACCATTCATTCTAAAACTATTCCAATCAACAGAAAAAGAGGGAATTCTCCCTAACTCATTTTATGAGGCCAGCATCATCCTGATAACAAAACCTGGCAGAGACACAACAAAAAAGGAAAATTTCAGACCAGTATCCCTGATGAACATCGATGTGAACATCCTCAATAAAATACTGGCAAACCGAATCCAGCAGCACATCAAAAAGCTTATCCACCATGATCAAGCCGGCTTCATCCCTGGAATGCAAGGCTGGTTCAACATATGTAAATCAATAAACATAATCCATCACATAAACAGAACCAATGACCAAAACCACATAATTATCTCAATAGATGCAGAAGAGGCCTTGACTAAATTCAGCAGTCCTTCATGCTAAAAACTCTCAATAAACTAGGTATTGATGCAGCGTATCTCAAAATAATAAGAGCTATTTATGACAAACCCACAGCCAATATTGTACTGATGGGGCAAAAGCTGGAAGCACTCCCTTTGAAAACTGGGACAAGACAAGGATGCTGTCTCTCTCCCCTCCTATTCAACATAGTATTGGAAGTTCTGGCCAGGACAATCAGCCAAGAGAAAAAAATAAAAGGCTTTCAAATAGGAAGAGAGCAAGCCAAACATATATATGTTTGTAGATGACATGATTGTATATTTGGAAAAGCCCATCGTCTCAGCCCAAAATCTCCTTAAGCTGATAAGCAACTTCAGCAAAGTCTCAGGATACAAAATCAATGTGCAAAAATCACAAGAAAACCTATACACCAGTAATAGAGAATTCCCATATGTAATTGCTACAAAGAGAATAAAATACCTAGGAATACAACCTACAAGGGATGTGAAGGACTTCAAGGAGAACTACAAACCACTGCTCAGGGAAATAAAAAAGGACACAAACAAATGGAAAAACATTCCATGCTCATGGATAGAAGAATCAATATTGTGAAAAGTAATATGTAGATTCAGTGCTACCCCCATCAAGCTATCATTGACTTTCTTCACAGAATTAGAACAAACTACTTTAAATTTCATATGGAACCAAAAAAGAGCCCATATAGCCAAGACAGTCCTAACCAAAAAGAACACAGCTGGAGGCATCATGCTACCTGACTTCAAACTATACTACAAGGCTACAGTAACCAAAACAGCATGGTACTGGTACCAAAACAGATATATAGAGCAATGGAATGGAACAGAGACCTCAGAAATAACGACACAGATCTACAACCATCTGATCTTTGACAAACCTGATAAAAGCAAGCAACGGGGAAAGGATTCCCTATTTAATAAATGGTGTTGGGAAAACTGGCTACCCATATGCAGAAAACTGAAACTGGACCCCTTCCTTACACCTTATACAAAAATTAACTCACAATGAACTGAAGACTTAAATGTAAGACCTAAAACCATAAAAACCCAAGAAGAAAACCTAGGCAGTACCATTCAGGACATAAACATGGGCAAAGACTTCATGACTAAAACACCAAAAGCAATGGCAACAAAAGCCAAAATAGACAAATGGGATCTAATTAAACTAAAGAGCTTCTGCATAGCAAAAGAAACTATCATCAGAGCGAACAGGCAACCTACAGAATGGGAGAAAATTGTTGCAATCTATCCATCTGACAAAGGGCTAATATCCAGAATCTACAAGGAACTTAAACAAATTTATAAGAAAAAAAATCCCATCAAAAATCGGGTGAAGGATGTGAACAGACACTTCTCAAAAGAAGACATGTATGTGGCCACAAACATATGAAAAAAAGGTCATCATCACTGGTCATTAGAAAAATGCAAATCAAAACCACAATGAAATACCATCTCATGCCAGTTAGAATGGCAGTCATTAAAAAGGAAACGACAGATGCTGGAGAGCATGTGGAGAAATAGGAATGCTTTTACACTGTTGGTGGGAGTGTAAATTAGTTCAACCATTGTGGAAGACAGTGTGGCGATTCCTCGAGGATCTAGAACCAGGAATACCATTTGACCCAGCAATCCCATTACTGGGTATATACTTAAAGAATTATAAGTCATTCTACTATAAAGACACATGCACCCATATGTTTATTGCAGCACTGTTCACAATAGCAAAGACTTGGAACCAACCCAAATGCCCATCAATGATAGACTGTATAAAGAAAATGTGGCACATATACACCATGGAATACTGTGCAGCCATAAAAAAGGATGAGTTCATGTCCTTTGCAGGGATGTGGATGAAGCTGGAAACCATCATTCTCAGCAAACTAACACAGGAATAAAAACCATACACCTCATGTTCTCCTACGTGGCAGTTGAACGATGAGAACACGTGGATACGGGGTGGGGAACATCACACACCGGGGCCTGTCGGTGGATGGGGAGCTAGGGGAGGAATAGCATTAGGAGAAATACCTAATGTAGATGACGGGTTGATGGGTGCGGCAAACCACCATGTCACGTGTACCTATGTAACAAACTTGCACATTCTGGACATGTATCCCAGAACTGAAAGTATAATTTAAAAAAAGAAAAATCCAGATTAAACTAAACATTTCTTCTACTTCTTTCTTCCCTGAGATATTCTGTTGCTCCTTCTGATACATTCTGTTCCTTTCCCGGCCCCCCACCATTATTAGACCTATTTCCTCTGGTGAATCTGGTGCTGCCTTTGTCTTTCCAAAAAGCAATTCTGCTGTCTTCCTAGCTCAAAAAGCATGAAGGGTGTTATGAAAAATCAGTAATATACAATGGGGGAAGTAGTGTTGGAAAACTTTTTAAAGGACAGCATTGTTTCAGCACAAATTCAGTTTAAATCAGTTTTCCAAACACCGCATGTTCTCACTCATAGGTGGGAATTGAACAATGAGATCACTTGGACACAGGAAGGGGAACATCACACACCGGGACCTATTGTGAGTGTGGGGGGATAGTATTAGGAGATAAACCAGTTTTCTAGGGAGTCTGAATCTATATTGTATGAGACTCTTGGTTCAGGAATAAATTCAGTATATTCCATAAACATAAGAAGCATTAAGTTATCTTCAATGAAATGTTTATAGTAAACTAATGAACAGTTCATAGTAATCAGTTATATTTTACAGATATTTTTAGTAACAAAAGCTCACAAATTTTTCTTCTCACCTATAAGTTTAATATTTCACTCCTGAAAATTTTAGTTATTTATACTTTTCAAAAATACTTCTACATGGTGGCATGCACCTGTAGTCCCAGCTCCTCAGGGGACTGAGGTTGGAGGATCACTCGAGCCCAGGAGGCCAAGGCTTCAGTGAGCTGTGATCATGCCACTACATTCCGGCTTGGGTGACAGAACAAGACCCTGTCTCAGTAAAAATGAAAATGAAATTTAAAAAATACTTTTAGTTAAGTCAGGGGCATGTAAAGTTATCTAACAATCTGAAAAACAACACAAAATAGAGATGTTAGACAGCTCAGTTATTACATTTTACTAAACAGATCATTTGATTTCTTAATACATTTTCTTGGGCATGTTAATTCTGCAGATCTTGAACATCTAATAACTAGCTGCTGTGACATATAGGTGGCACATTAATAAAACAATATTTGTCACCTTATAAGATTTATGAATTGCGAGAATTAAACTATACCATCTAAAGATCCAAATGTACAAATACATCAAAGAAAACCAGGATCCCTATGAGCCTTGAATTGGGAGTCAGGACATCTGGGTTTTGATCCTATTCAATTTCCCGTGTGTGTTCCAGGACAGCCTACTTTAATCTCTAAAGCTCAACTTTGTTATCCATAAAATTAAGTTACTGAACTAAATCTCTAAGGTTTCTGTTAGTCCAGGAGACTTCAGGGACAACCTTCCAGTTATCTTCTAGTGGAGTCTTATAGATAGAGCTTAGTCTCTCACCAAGAAGTTCCTGTGAGCCGTGTTGTTTGAGGTTTGTCATATAGGCATGGAGCATCCACATGGCTGACTTTATCCAATCCCCAGCCTCTCCAGAAGTTAAACTGATACTATATGGCCCAAGGCTGCACCATAACTCACATTTTTAGCAAAAACTATTTGGAATGGCCTAAGGCCCCAGATAAAGAAAAACTCTCTTATCAGGCAGACTACTCTACGTGTGTACACTTTGTTTAACTCCCACTTATAAGTGAGAACATCAGTATTTGACTTTCTGTTTCTGAGTTATTTTACTTAGGATAATAGCCTCAAATTCCATCAGTGTTGCTGCAAATAATAGAATTTCATACTTGTTATAGCTGAGTAGCATTCCATGGTCCATATATACCACATTTTAATCATACATTGATAGACACATAAGTTGATTCTGTGTCTTTGCTACTATGAATAGTGCTGTGATAAATATAGGAGTGAAGGTGTCTTTTTGATATAAGGATTTCTTTCCCTTTGGGTATATACCCAGTAGTGGGATTGCTGAATGGAATTATAGTTCCATTTTTAGTTATTTGAGAAATCTTATTGTTTTTCCATAAAGTTGTACTGAAAGAGATAGAGAGCAATGTAGTAATGCAGAAAGACTTCACCCCACTTACATCACTATACACGTCATCGAGGCAGAAAGTCAACAAAGAAACTCTGGACTTAAATTGGACTTCAAACCAAATTAACCTAATAGACATTTATACAACATTCTACCCTACAACCACAGAGTACACATTCTTCTTACCTGCCATGGAACATTCTCAAAAATTGACCATATGCTGGGCCACAAGGCGAGTCTCAATAAGTTTTTTAAAATGGAAACCATATTAAGCATCTTCTCAGACCACAGTGAAATAAAAATAGAAATCAGTACCAACAGGAACTCTTGGCTGGGCGCAGTGGCTCACACCTGTAATCCCAGCACTTTGAGAGGCCGAGGCGGGTGGATCACTTGAGGTCAGGAGTTCAAGACCAGCCTGGCCAGTATGGGGAAACCCTATCTCTGCTAAAAATACAAAAATTAGCAGGGCGTGGTGGTGCATACCTGTAGTCCCAGCTACTCTGCTCGGCAGGTTGAAGCAGAAGAATCACTTGAACCCAGGAGGCGGAGGTTGCAATGAGCCAAGTTCACACCACTGCACTCCAGCCTGGGTGACAGAGCGAGACTCCTCAAAAAAAAAAAAAAAAAAAAAGATACCTGGAAATTAAATATTTGCTCCTGAATCATCTTTGGGTAAACAGTGAAACCAAGGCAGAAATCAAAATATTTGTTTAAATGAGTGAAAATAGATACCAGAACCTCTGGGATACAGCAGAAGCAGTGCTAAAAGGCAAGTTTATAGTGTTAAATGTCTATATAAAAAAGACATTTCAAATTAACAGCCTAATGTCACACCCCAAGGAACTAGAAAAACAAGAACAAACAAAACCCAAAGCTAGCAGAAAAGAGATCAGAACAGAACTAAATGAAATTGAGACCAAACAAACACACACACACAGGATCAATGAAATGAAAAGTTGATTCTTGGCAAATATAAACAAATTAGTAGGCAAACAAAAGAAGATATAGGATTCAAATAAGAACAATTAGAAACTATAAAGATCTGATTTTATCTTTAAAATCAGATAAATTTAAATTTAAGGGTGCAGTGGCTCAAGCACATAATCCCAGCACTTTGGGAGGCTGAGGCAGGCAGATCACTTGAACCCAGGAGTTTGAGACCAGCCTGGGCAACATAGCAAAACACCATTTCTACCAAAAAAAAAAAAAAAAACAATTAGCTGGACATGGTGGCATGTGCCTGTAAGTCCCAGCTACTGAGGCTGAGGTGGGAGGCTTGCTTGAGCCTGGGAGGCAGAGGTTGCAGTGAACTGAGATCGTGCCACTGCACTCCAGCGTGGGTGACAAAGTGAGACCCTGTCTCAAAAAAAAGCAATAAAGGTAACATTACAACCGGTACCACAGAAATACAAAGAGTATCAGAGACTACTGTGAGCATCTCTATACAATTCTGATTTTTTATTATTTATATGTGACTTGTTTTTTCCTTTCTGAAAATAATAGGTTATTCTTTGATTCCAGTGTTCTGAAATGTCATAGTAATGTATCTTCAAATGTGTCTGTTTTCTCTCCATTTTGTTGGATATTGAACAAGCCCCTTTAACTTACTAACATGTATTTTTTAGTTTAGGGAAACATTCTCATATTTTTAACTTGATTTTCTCCCCTTCTTTATTTGTTTCTCTTTCTGGAGCTCTTAACGTTTGGATGTTAGACCTTTTAAATGGATCCATTTCTCTCTTATTTTGCGTCTGTCTTTTTTCTCTGCTTTTTGGTGGAGTTTCCCAATTTCCAGCCCGACTCTAGACTTTTTAAAATTTCTACTAGCATATGCAATTCCCTTCCATAAGCTCCTTTTTATTCTCTGAATTTTTTAACCAGCATCATGTTTTTGTTTCAGAGCTCAATATCTTACCTACTGTCTCTAAGTTTATTAAGGATAGTTTTCCTGTTTTAGTTTTTAAATCTGTATTTTTTTATTTGTTTGCTTTGCTCTCTTTTATTTTATTTTATTTATTTATTTATTTATTTAGAGACAGAGTCTCGCTCAGTCACCCAGGCTGGAGTGCAGTGGCGCGATCTCAGCTCACTGCAAGTTTTGCCTCCCAGGTCCACGCCATTCTCCTGCCTCAGCCTCCTGAATAGCTGGGACTACAGGCACCCGCCACTATGCCTGGCTAATTTTCTTGTATTTTCAGTAGAGACAGGTTTTCACCGTGTTAGCCAGGATGGTCTCGATATCCTGACCTTGTGTTCTGCCCATCTCGGCCTCCCAAAGTGCTGGGATTACAGGCGTGAGCCACCGCGCCCGGCCTGCTGTCTTTTATTAAAGACTTTGAGCTATGTGGTTATCCTTGGCTCTCTGCTCATGATTAAGAGTGGAGGCCAGGCACAGTGGCTCAGACCTGTAATCACAGCACTTTGGGAGGCTGAGGTGGGCGGATCACCTGAGCACCTGAGATCAGGAGTTTGAGACCAGCCTGGCCAGCGTGGCAAAACCCTGTCTCTATTAAAAATACAAAAATTAGCCAGGCGTGGTGGCGCATGCCTTTAGTCCCAGGTACTTAGGAGGCTGAGGCTGGAGAATCGCTTGAACCCAGGAGGCCGACGTTGCGGTGAGCTGAGATCGTGCCACTGCGCTCCAGCCTGGGCAATAAGAGCAAGACTCCGTCTCAAAAAAAAAAAGGAAACTCTCAGCTTGTGGGTGAGATATGTACACTTTGAGCTTCGCTGTAGGGTGATCTGTCTGAACTATTTGTTACAGAACCTCTGTTGCTAGTATGTTTAGATCATTCTTCTTGGGCTGCTAAGATTTCTCATAAAAAAAAAAAAATCCTAATCTTCCAAAGAGTAAAGGTCTATACCAGCATTTTGAGAACCTAGTCAGGGAAGAGGGTTAGGGTGGGGGAGAATCCCTATGCTTGGTGTATACCAGTCATCTCCATTTTCAGTATGGTGCTAAACTATCAACTGTGCCTGGCATTTAACTTTCATACTTTAGACCAAAGGCTTTTCGGTGGCCTCTCCAGAGAATAAATACCCAGATATCTGCCAGGATAAAAAAGAGACATTTGCCCAGGGTATGGACTAGGGAAAGAGAGATTTAACTGCTCTTAAACAGCTTTTATCTACCCCTGTTTTAGCCACCGCCACTTCCCAGTTCTCTCTGATTGGTACCTGATTCTCCAGGTACCTTTTGAAGATTCTGAAATCACGTTATTCTCAACCCTTCTCACTACTAGCTTGGGATTCATCTTTCTTGTGTAATCATACATTGTGTTTGGTGTCCCTAAGGTCACCTTCAGCCTTGATGATTTGCTAGGACTCACAATTGTTAAACTCATGGTTACAGTTTATTATAGTGAAAGGACATGGAGTCAAATCAGAGGGAAAAGATACATAGAGTAAAGCCTGGAATAAATCAGACACACACTTCCAAGAGTCCTCTCCCAGTGGAGTTACACAGGATGTGCTTAATTCATTCAGCAATGAGGTGTAACAACACATGTGAAATGGTGTCTACCATGGAAGATCATTAGAAACTCAGTGCCTAAGTTTTTTTTTATTGGGAGCTGGCCATGTAGGTACCCTCTACCTAACAAATACCAAATGTCAAGACTCCAGGAAAGAAAACAGGTATTCAGTATAGACTTATATTATTTGCACAAATGCTTTAGGTAAAGTGAAGCACAACTTATCATTTAAGGAATGGTGGGAATCCTCCTGAAAGCCAAATTTCCAAATGCCAGCCACAGGCCAACTTTATAAGCAGTCTTTCTAAGGATAGCAGTCTCGAGCCTGCCATGTTAACCTTTTTCTGCACATACACCCATCTGCTTTCTAGCTTCCAACATTCGTTATTGCAGTCTTTCCTATTCTACTCAGACTTATGCCTTTCATGAAAATCCCTTTACTATTGTTTTAGTAGAATTTCAAGTTGGGACAAAATTAGATATGGATATTCAATATTTATTTGAATTATCAAAATTCATTTGATCATAACTTAAACCATACCAATTTGTATAATGTCATTTTTAAGCAGCTTAGAAGAAATCAGACTAAGCAGAGAGAAGAGACTGAAAGAAAACAAAATTTTTTTTTTTTTTGAGACGGAGTCTCACACTGTAGCCCAAGCTGGAGTTCAGTGGCACAATCTCGGCTCACTGCAACCTTTGCCTCTGGGGCCTAAGCAATAATTCTCCTGCCTCAGCCTCCCAAGAAGCTGGGACTAGAGGTGTGCACCACCACACCCAGTTAATTTTTTTGTATTTTTAGTAGAGATGGGGTTTCACCATGTTGCCCTGGGTGGTCTCGAACTCCTGAGCTCAAGCGATACCCACCTCGGCCTCCCAAAGTGCTGGGATTACGGGCGTGAGCCACTGCTCCTGGCCAATGAAAAAATTTTTTAAGCATTAGGGTATTAAGACCCTAAGAGAGATGCAAGAAGATATTGAATCCTAGAAACAAGAATAGGCTGCTGTAAATATATGTATATATATATTTTAGTAGATATATCTACTAAATATTTATATATTATTTATATTTATATAATAAATACTTATATTTATATATTAAATATAGAAATATATATTTCTTAGTAGACAAAATATATACATATGTTTTTTAGTAGATAAAAGTTATTAGGCAGGCGTGGTGGCTCACACCTGTAATCCCAGCACTTTGGGAGGCTGAGACAGGTAGATCACCTGAGGTCAGGAGTTTGAGACCAGCCTGGCCAACATGGTGAAACCCCACTAAAAAGTACAAAATAATTAGCCAGGCGTGGTGGCAGGTGCCTGTAATCTCAGCTACTCAGGAGGCTGAGGCAGGAGAATTGCTTGAACCCAGGAGGCGGAGGTTGCAGTGAGCTGAGATTGTGCCACTGCACTCCAGCCTGGGCAACAGAGTGAGACTCCTTCTCAAAAAAAAAAAAAAAAAAAAGTTCTTAACCATATGATAGGCATTGAAAGTGAACATCTGGCCAGGTGCAGTGGCTCATGCTTGTAATCCCAACACTTTGGGAGGCCGAGGCAGGCAGATCACCTGAGGTCAGCAGTTCAACACCAGGCTGGCCAACATGGTGAGACCCCTTCTCTACTAAAAATTTAAAAAATTAGCTGAGCGTGGTGGTGCACGCCTGTAATCCCAGCTACTTGGGAGACTGAGTCAGGAGAATTGCTTGAATCTAGGAGGTGGAGGTTGATTGCGTCACTGCACTCCAGCCTGGGCAACAGAGAGACTACGTCTCAATGAAAGAAAGAAAGAGAGAAAGAGGGAAAGGGGGAAAGGGGGAAAGGGGGAAAGGGGGAAAGGGGAGGAAAGGAAAGGGAAAGAAGAAAAGAAAAGGAAAGAGAACATTGAGGAAAAGTGCATGTATTCAATTTATGGCTAAAGTAGCTAAATGCTTCATATTTTATACACAGGCAATATTAATGGTAAGCTTGGGAATGGTGCACTACTCTCTATAAGAACTTAAGCAATTGATATGGAAATTGGATTACTGCTTCTGTGAAAGTCATCTACTTAATTGGATATG
Source organism: Macaca thibetana thibetana (assembly GCF_024542745.1). NCBI lineage: Eukaryota > Metazoa > Chordata > Mammalia > Primates > Cercopithecidae > Macaca > Macaca thibetana. Next base: position 55,151,849 of record NC_065584.1, on the reverse strand, counting down.
TATGCCTAACTCTTCACCATGGAAAAGAGATTATGTTTACCACAATTCATTTTTGTGTCAATTTCAAATTTTATATTAGATATGCTCTCCAGTAAAGTTTCTATTTTAGATCAACAAAAGGGGGAAAATTAAATTGACAAAAATAAATTCCATAGAAAAGCATCTGTTCTATAAGTGTTTCAGTACCTACTATCTTCAAAGCAACATGGTCTACATGTCATGGGTGAAAATAAACCATACAAGCTCCAGTGTAACCCTCTTGGCTTAGTCTGCTTAGTGTTCAGGCTCATGTAATAAAATACCATAAACTGGGTAGTTTATAAAAAACAGAAATTTATTTCTCAACATTCTGGAGGCTGGGAAGTTTCAGACCAAGGTGCCAGTAGATTTAGTGTCTGATAAGGACCCACTTTCTGGTTCATAGACAGTGCCTTCCCACTATGTCCTCACATGTTGTAAGAGGTGAGGAATCTATGGGATCTGTCTTATAAAGATACTAATCTCATTAATAAGGGCTGCATCCTCATGACCCAGCAGATCCCAAAGGCCCCCCTCCTGATACTAATCACATTGGGGGTTAGTATTTGAACATGAATTTGCAGGGAACATAAACATTTCATATCATTGTGTATTCCTCAAGTCTTGGGATACTTGTATTAATATTACATTAGGTGACAGTCACAAACAAAATATAATTGCAATACTCTCATCTTTCCTTTATTTGAAGAACTAAAGGAAATGTGTAAGTCTGCATTTTAAAATGGAAATATCTGGCCGGGCATGGTGGCTTATGCCTGTAATCCCAGCACTTTGGGAGGCCAAGGCGGGCAGATCACCTGAGGTAAGGAGTTCAAGATCAGCCTGGCCAACATGGCGAAACCCAGTCTCTAATAAAAATACAAAAATTAGCCGGGTGTGGTGGCACGCACCTGTCATCCCAGCTACTTGGGAGGCTGAGGCAGGAGAATGGCTTGAACCTGGGAAGTGGATGTTGCGGTGAGCTGAGATCTTGGCAGTGTACTCCAGCCTGGGCAACAGACTGAGACTCTGTCTCCAAAAATAAATAATTAAAAATAATAAAATGAGAAAATCATTTCAAATCACTTGTATACGGTTTGAATATTACAAAATAAAATTGAGTATGCTAGTAATATTATTTTAAATCTTCAATAATTCAAAAATCCTAAATATTTTCTAAATGAGGATCTGCTAGACTGTATATGGGATAAAAGTAGATTGTATGATATAAAATATTTGATAGCCATTAACCCTTAAAATTCTTTATACTTTCATAGAATAATATTCTTTTATAAGTGGCCCATTTATCCATTTTTTTTCTGGTATTAAGAAAGATCTGGAAAGATATGGCGCATCTGACATAAATTGACATCAGTAAGTCATTTAGATACATTATTTATCATTCTGAACTTCAAAAAATCTACATAAAGCTTCTGTTTATTGTTTCATAAATTATTTCAGTATCTTAACAAATGATATATAATTGCTTGATATTTTTTCATATTACTAATTTTTTAACTCACGATCATGTCCTGTTAGCTATATTCTATAATATACTTGGCATCTATTAATAGCAGATAATTGTGTTTAAGCCTACTATAATCCAAATGTGATTTAAGCACCTGGTTATGCTTATATAACGCATTGGAACATGTTCTGCAAATCTGGGATGGTAGCTGACCTTTATTTTTTTTTCTCATCCAGCTCAACTCTCTCTTTCACACCCATTGTCCCATGACCTGTAATTTTTATGGACTATCCCTCTCACCCTGTCCTGATTCTCTTCTTCACATGATCCTTTTAAATGCCTTCACTGAAATCTAGCTCTTCTCAGATGACATTTCATGTCCTTTGTGGGAAAAATGATCAGCCTATTTTATACTTCCCAATACTACTTACTAATGTTATACCATCGTCATCTCTGAAATCTGTGCCATCCGATTAGATCATCATTGGCTGTAATAATAACTTCTACCTTCCTGGGTGAATCAGCACTTTCTTCTTTCTTGCTTGGTCTCCTGTGATATATGATCTTCCTCAAAGCCCTTATTGATAACCCATCTAATGTCTCAATTCAGTGGTTTCTCTGAGCTCTAAAACCCTCCATTTCTATTTAAGCCACCCAGTAGCATGACCACACCTTGGACCAGCTCTTAAAAACTGAGCTATATTTCCTGACCGATGTCTTCTCTTTTCCCTTATATATATATTGAGTTTATTCTTTTATCTGTTTTTTACCCTCATCCTGACTTTTAGTCACTTTATCTCCTCTGTTCTCCCCACTTCATTCTAGTATTCCTCATCCCTTGACTTTTTGCGGTGCCAAACCTGTTCATTCACCAGAGTGAGTTCTTCCTCTACAATAGTTCCCACATTTTCTAGTTCTAAATTACTACATGAAAAAAAATGCATCCTAGTTATTTGAACTTTTTGTAATGTGTCAACCTAAAATAACAGAGATTCTCCAAAGACAGTAAGTTTAGTCAGGAATGAGGAGAATGATTATGATCCAGGTTGTATGTGCTAAGCTGGATCATGGGCATATTTAGGGAGACCAAGGCAAGGGGAAACTTTTAAAGGCAAAATTCAAAAGGTTACATAGTTGTTTTGAAATGGTTACCCCTCCCCGCGAGGATTAATAAAAGAGTGATGTCATTCCAAGGCTGAACAGGCAGTTGCTGGATAGATGTCCTCACAGAAGTATTCTTTGTGCAAGGTTACGGTGACTTTTATGCAAGGTCGTGTTCTTCAGAGAATCCTTGTAATCATTTTTATTACAGAAATGTGCAAAAGACTCCTCCTTTTTGACCTCCTGACTCCCTTTTGTTAAGATTTGGCATAAGTGATTCCACTTTGATTCTGACAACTTTGACAGGATCTCCCTCTGTTGCCCGGGCTGGAGTGCAGTAGCATGATCATAACTCACTGCAGCCTCAAACTCCTGGGCTGAAACAATCCTCTGCCTCAGCCTCCCAAGTAGCTAGGACTATAGGTGTGGTTGTAGTCCTGATTGATTGATTGCAGAGACAGAGCCTTGCTATGCTGACCAGGTTGGTGTCAAACTACTGGCCCCAAGCAGTCCTTTTACCTCAGCCTTCCAAAGTGCTGGGATTTCAGGCATGAGCCACTGGACCTGGCCCATTATTTTTTCCTATTAGATTGTTTTCATTTTAAAATCAGAAAACCTTGCTAACTATATCCACTATCAACTGCTTAACTTTAACTGGACCTTGCTGTTTCTCAATATATTCTTTTATAACCTTTCTATTCATATGTTCCAAATGTTTTTCATATTCCTGTGCTTAAATCTAACATCTTTCACAAGAAGTGACCTTGCCTCCTACTTTCCTAGAAAAAAATAGAATCCATCTGCCAATTCTCTCATCCTTCTTCTCTATATCAAAATATCAGAATCCATACTATATCCACATTTTTTTATTTTAACAAAGAGCTGGTTTGTAAATTATTTTAAATTTTCTATGTAGACCTCCAGGTTTTTCTTTAATTTTCTTTTCTTCTCTCTTGACTCAATAGTGTCTTCCTTTTCAGGACTAACATGCCTCTTCTGTCTAGAGCCTTCCTGACAATTAAACTAACTCACTCTCTGTTGCTTCTCTCACTCTCTCTCTCTCTCATTGTCTCTCCACTCTTCATCATCTTCTTCTCCCTCTATTTAGTCAATTTCTGACCAACAGATTGCTAAATCTTCAACCATGAAGAATCTTTTACCCTACTTTAAATTTAACAGATTAGACTGCTATTGTTTTATGTACATATACTGACAGAAAACACAAGACCGAGACCAGGTGCGGTGGCTCACGCCTGTAATCCCAGCACTTTGGGAGGCCAAGGTGTGTAGATCAGTTGAGGTCAGGAGTTAGAGACCAACCTGGCCAACATGTTGAAACCCTGTCTCTACTAAAAAACACAAAAATTAGCCGGGCATGGTGGCAAGCACCTGCAGTCCCAGCTACTTGGGAGGCTACGGCACGAGAATCACTTGAACCCAGGAGGCAGAGGTTGCAGTGAGCTGAGATCACACCCCTGCACTCCAACCTGGGCGATAGAGGGAGACTCAGTCTCAAAAAAAAAAAAAGAAAACACAAGACCCACAAGTTAGAGTAAAAGACCGTTTATCACTCATGGCTAAAGCAGCAACAAAAGCAATGTCTTTTTGCTGTGAGTCTCAAAGCCCCCAAATTCATAGGGCAGCACTATGAGAGGATGTTACCTGCACATTCAGTGGGGAATGCTACAGGAGAGAAAACCCTGAAATAAAAAGAGAGAGACAGAGATAGACATTTATTCTGGAGTGTAAGCAAATCTTCACCAGGGAGAGAGAGGGAGACTTTACTATCCTGGAATGTCCTCAGGGAGTGCAATGTTCTCTACCTTTATTATACCAGTCAGGAATATTCCTTCTGACCTTAAAGTAAACACTATGTCTTGCATTCAAGGATGTTTGTCATGCAGTCCCCTTTGCTCAGAAGATACAGACCATGCAAAAACATGAGACATTCATAGAGAATTCTCTTCCAACACAGATTTTTCCAGGTTTCTCTTAGCTTCAGATATCTCTCAGTCTATACTCACTGCTTCTGTTGTCTTGCTTCCTATCAACTCCTTGCACTTCTGCTCTGTCAATCTGAAAATTATTCTTTGCAAGGTACCAGTGACATACCAGTCACTCAATTAAATGTTATTTTCTTAATCATTTCTGACATTTTTCAGAATTTAGCAATGGCTCTACTTTCTTCCTTTTAACTCTAAACTACTCTGCTGTTTTCTATGACTAGTCTGATTCTTACGTTTCTCTCCTCTGCCCATCTCCCTTTTCTTTACTCTGTGCTTTCTAATTCTGACTATTAAATGTGAACATATCACAGGTTGACTCTCATTCTACACTTGTTCACACCTCAAGTGTATTCTACTGAGTTTCAGCTGTCACCTCTATAGGTGACTGTAATTTCCCTCTTACATTCCAAAACTCACCTATTATCTTTTATTTCGCCTAGATGTAATAAATTTTAAATGTAACAATACATTTCATGACCTGGCTTTTAAGTTTTTTTTCAGTGGGGCCCTCATTCTATCAATTGTTTAGATTCAAAACCTGAAAATGTAGTTTAGTCAGCTCAGTCAAGTTCAACAGTCTTTTAACTGGAATTCTTTGCCCCACTGTAATGCATTTTATACACTGTCACTTAAGAAGTCATTCAAACATAGAATCATATTACAGAGTTTATAGCCAGCCTAATTCTTCAGCATTTTATACAAAGCCTCCGTAATTTGATGACTGCTTGCCTCCAGCTTCAACTTCTGCTGTTTCCCACACTATCCCACACACCACCACCATATGAAAGTACTTTCTTTAACCTTAATTCACTGCTCATTTATTCAAATACTTTCTGAAAACCTATTGTGAACCAGGCATTACGGTAGGCACTAGGGCTATGTATCTGAGTAAATTATGGTCTTTCTTAAGAGAGAAATAAATATGTAAATAAATGCTGTAGAGTATGATTAATAATGCAAGAATAAAAAGAGTTTTCTCTCTCGCTGAGACACTTCACCTAACAATATAAAGAATGACATTCTCGTAATGTCTGGAAGGATGAGTTGGAATTTGTTATCTGGCCATAAAGCATAGTCTAAGCAAAGTAAAAAATATGTACAAAGGCACAGAGATATAAAATTGAAACACTTATTTGAAGAGTTGTAAATAATTCAGAATGACCAGGCCAGGTGCCGTGACTCATGCCCATAATCCCAGCACTTTGGGAGGCTGAGGCAGGTGGATCGTTTGAGGTCAGGAGCTCGAGACCAGCCTGGCCAACATGGTGAAACCCTGTTTCTACTAAAAATACAAAAATTCACTGGGCATGGTGGCACATGCCTGTAATCCCAGCTACTCGAGAGGCTGAGGCAGGAGAATCGCTTGAACCATGGAGGTGGATGTTGCAGTGAGCTGAGATCATGCCAGTGCAGTCCAGCCTGGGTGACAGAGTGAGACTCCTTCAATAAAATGTAAAACATAATAATTCAGAATGACAAAACTGTACGTTTGAAATTGGGGCTAAAAGGATACAAGGATGGGAAGGTGGAGCTAGACAATAAAAGACCTTTTATGTATTAAAGGAGTGTGGACTTTTTTCTGGAATAGTGTGATCAGATGTAATTTTTTAAAAGAAGTTCCTCCATCATAATTTATTCAGGTAAGAATCATTGGTAGATATTACGAACTAGTCAAGGAAATTTGAAGAATAAAAGATATTTACATAGTCTCTAAATATTGCTCTATGTGATACTCTTTAAATACAATGGGAAAACAGTAACTAAATGGTGGGAAAACACTATAAATACCACTTTAACCAATTTATTAAAGTTTTTTGTTGTGTTTTGTTTCTGAGACAGAATTTTGTTCTTGTTGCCCAGACTGGAGAGCAATGGTGCAGTCTCGGCTCACTGCACCCTCTGCTTCCCGAGTTCAAGCAATTCTCCGGCCTCAGCCTCCCGAGTAGCTGGGACTAAAGGTGCGCACCACAACTCCCGGCTACTTTTTTTAATTTAATAGAGAGGGTTTCGCCATGTTGGCCAGGCTGGTCTCGAACTTCTGACCTCAGGTGATCCACCTGCCTCAGCCTCCCAGAGTGCTGGGATTATAGGCATGAGCCACCACTCCTGGCCCAACTGATTAAAGTTCACAGTAATGGGACAAATCAGCATCATGAACCTCCTGATATAATGCATTGAAGAGAATGCAACAACATCACTTATGTGATAATCCTACCAAAATGCATATCCAAAAATCTAATAATAAAGAAACACTATAAGACCACTGGTCTCTATATTCTTCAAAATTGTGAATATCATTAAAGACAAAGGAAAAAAGTGAAGATTAAAAGAGACTAAATACACATAAAATCTGTACATAATGCATAATCCTGGATTTTTTTTCATAAAGGACTTCATTGGAATGATTGGAAAAATATGAATAAGGTATGAAAATTACATGATGGTATACACATACAGCTTTATGATTTTTGTAATTATACTGTCGTTACATAGGAGAATTTTCATCTTTAAAGAAGTATACACTGAAGTACTTAGGGCAAAGGAGTGTTGTACAACTTGCTCTCAAATGATTTTTTGAAAATCATACAGAACATTGATGTTCATAGCAGCAGCTTTCACAATAGCCAAAAGGTAGAGGCTACCTAAGTGTCCATTGATGGATGAATGGATAAACAAACTATGGTATATACATGCAATGGAATATTATTCAGCCTTAGAAAGAAGGACATTCTGACACATGCTGCAGTTTAAATAAACCTTGAAGACATTATGTTAAATGAAAGTCACAAAAGGACAAATATTGTATGAATCTACTTATATGAGGTACATATAGTAGTCAAATTCATAAGGACAGAAAGTAGAGAGATGGTTGCCGGATCCTGGAGGAGGAGGGAATGGGCCGTTATTGCTTAATGAATGGGTATAGAGTTTCAGTTTGGGAAAATGAAAAGGCTTGGGAGATGGATAAAGGTGATGGTTGCACAACAATGTGAATGTACTTAATGCCAGTGAACCATACACTAAAAAATAGTTAAATTTTATGTTCTATCTATATTACCACAATTTTTAAAATTTAAATCATGTATGGAGGGGGAGTTTTAAAAAGTGGTCAAATGAACAGTTATCATCTGAAGAGGTGGATGGAATTAAGAATGAAAGTAGAGGAATCAATTAAAAGGCTGTTGTAATAATCCGCTGTGATAGTGGAGATGGCAAAAGTGGATGCATCTGAGACTTAATATAAGTGGTACAGTTTAGAGATGAATCATACTATTTTCGACTCCTTCATTACATTCAGCATCTGGTAGATGGTAGTACTGTTACCAAAACACAATCAGGCACTACATAACAACATTTCAGTAAATAACTCACCCCACATAGAACAGTGGTCCCTTAAGATTATAATGAAGTTGAAATATTCCTATAACCTAGTGACGTAGCCATTTTAACATCATAGCCATTGTAACGTCATAGCACAGTGCATTACTCACATGTTTATGGTGATGCTAGTATAAACAAAGCTGTGCTGCCAGTGGTATAAAAGTGTACCACATACAATTATGTACAGTATATAATACTGGATAATAAATGATTGTGTTACTGGTTGATGTATTTACTATTATTTTAGAATTCCTTTCTACTTATTAAAAAAAAAGTTTACTGTAGAAAAGTCTCACATAGGTCCTTCAGGAAGTATTCCAGAAGAAGGCATTGTTATCATAGGAGATGTCAGCTCCATGCATGTTATTGCATCTAAACACCTTCCAGTGACACAAGATGTGGAGTTAGAAGACAGTGATATGGATGATCCTGACCCTAAGGCCTAAGCTAATGGCGGTGTTTATGTCTTAGCCTTTAAGAAAAAAAAGTTCAAAAAGTAAAAAATGAAAACATTTTACAATAGGAAAAAAAAGCTTATTGAATAAGGATATGAAGAAAGAAAATATTTTTGTACAACTGTATGATGTAGTTCTGTTTTAAGCCAAGGGTTAGTACAAGAGTCAAAAAGTTAAAAAGTATATAAATTTAAAAAGTTATAGTAAGCTGAGGTTAATTTATTGTTCATTTTAGAAATAAAATTAGTGTAGCCTAAATGTACAATGTTTATAAAGTCTACAGTAGTGTACAGTAATGTCCTAGGCCTACACATTCACTCACCACTCACTCACTGACACCCAGAGCAACATCCAGCCCTGTAAGCTGCATTCATATTAAGTGCCCTATACAAGTGCACCATTTTTTGTATTTTATAACATGTTTTTACTGTATGTTTTCTATGTTTAGATACACAAATACCATCGTGTTATACTTGTACATAGCATTTGGTACAGCAGTAACATGCTATACAGGTTTGTAACCTAGGAGCATAGGCTGTATACCATATGACCTAGGTATGTAGTAAGCTATATCATCTAGATTTGTGTAAGTGTACTCTGTAATGTTCACACACTGACAGATTGTGCTTTTTTGTTGTTGTTTTTAATTATACTTAAAGTTCTAGGATACATGTGCACAATGTGCATGTTTGTTACGTAGGTAGATATGCTATCCTCCCCAGCCCCCACCCTCCTATAGACCCCAGTGTGTGATGTTCCCTGCCCTGTGTCCATGTATTCTCATTGTTCAACTCCCACCTATAAATGAGAACATGTGGTATTTGGTTTTTGGTCCTTGTGATAGTCTGCTGAGAATGATGTTTTCCAGCTTCACCCATGTCTCGGCAAAGGACATGAACTCATTCTTTTTTATCACTGTATAGTATTCCATGGTGTATATGTGCCACATTTTCTTAATCCAGTCTATCATTGATGGACATTTGGGTTGGTTCCAAGTCTTTACTATTGTGAATAGTGCCGCAATAAACATACGTGTGCATGTGTCTTTATAGTAGCATGGTTTGTAATCCTTTGGGTATACCCAGTAATGGGATCGCTGGGTCAAGTAGTATTTCTAGTTCTAGATCCTTGAGGAATTGCCACACTGTCTTCCACAATGGTTGAACTAATGTACACTCCCACCAACAGGGTAAAAGCGTTCCTATTTCTCCTCATCCTCTCCAGCATCTGTTATTTCCTGACTTTTTAATGATTGCCATTCTAACTGGCATGAGATGGTATCTCATTGTGGTTTTGATTTGCATTTCTCTAATGAGCAGCGATGATGAGCATTTTTTCATGTGTATGTTGGCTGCACACATGTCTTCTTTTGAGAAGTGTCTGTTCATATCCTTTGCCCACTTTTTGATGAGGTTGTTTGTTTTTTTCTTGTAAACTTAAGTTCTTTGTAGATTCTAGATATTCGCCCTTTGTCAGATGGGTAGATTACAAAAATTTTCTCTTATTTCTTATGTTGCCTGTTCACCCTGGTGGTAGCTTCTTTTGCTATGCAGAAGCTCTTTACTTTAATTGGATTCCATTTGTCTATTTTGGCTTTTGTTGCCATTGCTTTTGGTGTTTTAGTCATGAAGTCTTTGCCCATGCTTATGTCCTGAATGGTATTGCCTAGGTTTTCTTCTTGGGTTTTTAATGGCTTTAGGTCTTACACATTTAAGTCTTTAATTCATCCTGAATTAATTTTTGTATAAGGTGTAAGGAAAGGATCCAGTTTCGGCTTTCTACATATAGCTAGCCAGTTTTCCCAGCACCATTTATTAAATAGGGAGTCTTTTTCCCATTGCTTGTTTTTGTCAGGTTTGTCAAAGGTCAGATGGTTGTAGATGTGGGGTGTTATTTCTGAGGCCTCTGTTCTGTTCTATTGGTCTATATATCTGTTTTGGTACCAGTACCATGCTGTTTTGGTTACTGTAGCCTTATAGTATAGTTTGAAGTCGGGTAGCATGATGCCTCTAGCTTTGTTCTTTTTGCTGTTTGTCTTGGCTATGCAGGCTCTTTTTTGGTTCCATATGAACTTTAAAGTATTTTTTCCAATTCTGTGAAGAAAGTCATTGGTAGCTTGGTGGGGATGGCACTGAATCTATAAATTATCTTGGGCAGTATGGCCATTTTGACAATATTGATTCTTCCTATCCATGAGCATGGAATGTTCTTCCATTTGTTTGTGTCCTCTTTTATTTGTGGAGCAGTGGTTTGTAGTTCTCCTTGAAAAGGTCCTTCACATCCCTTGTAACTTGGATTCCTAGGTATTTTATTCTCTTTATAGCAATTGTGAATGGGAGTTCACTCATGATTCACCTCTCTGTTTGTTATTGGTGTATAAGAATGCTTGTGATTTTTGCACATTGATTTTTGTATCCTGAGACTTTGCTGAAGTTGCTTATCAGCTTAAGGAGATTTTGGGCTGAGACGATGGGGTTTTCTAAATATACAATCATGTCATCTGCAAACAGGGACAATTTGACCTCCTCTTTTCGTAATTGAATACCCTTTGTTTCTTTCTCTTGCCTGATTGCCCTGGCCAGAATTTCCAACACTATGTTGAATAGGAGTGGTGAGAGAGAGCATCCTTGTCTTGTGCCGGTTTTCAAAGGGAGTGCTTCCAGTTTTTGCCCATTCAGTATGATACTGGCTGTGGGTTTGTCATAAATAGCTCTTACTATTTTGAGATACGTTGCATCAATACCTAGTATATTCAGAGTTTTTAGCATGAAGGGCTGTTGAGTTTTGTTGAAGGCCTTTTCTGCATCTATTGAGATAATCATGTGGTTTTTGTCATTGGTTCTGTTTATGTGATGGATTATGTTTATTGATTTGATATGTTGAACCAGCCATGCATCCCAGGGATGAAGCCAAGTTGATTGTGGTGGATAAGCTTTTTGATGTGCTGCTGGATTCAGTTTGCCCGTATTTTATTGAGGATTTTCACATAGGCATATTCGTCTAAAATTTTCCTTTTTTGTTGTGTCTCTGCCAGGCTTTTGTGTCAGGATGATGCTGGCCTCATAAAATGAGTTAGGGAGGAGTCCCTCTTTTTCTGTTGATTGGAATAGTTTTAGAATGAATGGTACCAGCTCCTGTTTGTACCGCTGGTAGAATTGGGCTGTGAATCCATCTGGTCCTGGATGTTTTTTGGTTAATAGGCTATTAATTATTGCCTCAATTTCAGAACCTGTTATTGATCTATTCAGAGATTCAACTTCTTCCTGGTTTAGTCTTGGGAGGGTGTATGTGTCCAGGAATTTATCCATTTCTTCTGGATTTTCTAGTTTATTTGTGTAGAGGTGTTTATAGTATTCTCTGGTGGTAGTTCGCAATTCTGTGGGATTGGTGATGATATCCCCTTTATCATTTTTTATTGTGTCTATTTGATTCTTCTCTCTTTTCTTCTTTATTAGTCTTGCTAGTGGTCTATTTTGTTGATCTTTCAAAAAACCAGCTCCTGGATTCATTGATTTTTTGAAGAATTTTTTATCTCTCCCTCTTTCAGTTCTGCTCTGATCTTAGTTATCTCTTGCCTTTTGCTAGCTTTTGAATTTGTTTGCTCTTGCTTCTCTAGTTCTTTTAATTGTGATGTTAGGGTATCAATTTTAGATCTTTCCTGCTTCCTCTTATGGCATTTAGTGCTATAAATTTCCCTCTACACACTGCTTTAAATGTGTCCCAGAGGTTCTGGTATGATGTGTCTTTGTTCTCATTGGTTTCAAAGAACATCTTTATTTCTGCCTTCATTTCGTTATGTACCCAGTAGTCATTCAGGAACAGGTTGTTCAGTTTCCATGTAGTTGTGCGGTTTTTAGTGAGTTTCTTAATCCTGAGTTCTAATTTGATTGCACTGTGGTCTGAGAGACAGTTTGTTGTGATTTCTGTTGTTTTACATTTGTTCAGGAGTGTTTCACTTCCAATTATGTGGTCAATTTTAGAATAAGGGCAATGTGGTGCTGAGAAAAAGGTATATTCTGTTGATTTGGGGTGGAGAGTTCTGTAGCTGTCTATTAGGTCTGCTTGGTGCAGAGCTGAGTTCAAGTCCTGGATATCCTTGTTAACCTTCTGTCTCATTGATCTAGCTAATATTGAAATTGACAGTGGGGTGTTAAAGTCTCCCATTATTGGGAGTCTAAGTCTCTTTGTAGGTCTGTAAGGACTTTCTTTATGAGTCTGGGTGCTCCTGTATTGGGTGTATTTAGGATAGTTAGCTCTTCTTGTTGAATTGATCCCTTTACCATTCAGTAATGACCTTCTTTGTCTCTTTTGTTCTTTGTTGGTTTAAAGTCTGTTTTATCAGAAAACAACTGCTGCTTTTTTTTGCTTTCCATTTGTTTGGTAGATCTTCCTCCATCCCTTTATTTTGAGCCTATGTGTGTCTCTGCACATGAGATGGGTCTCCTGAATGCAGCACACCAATGGCTCTTGACTCTTTATCCAATTTGCCAGTCTGTGTCTTTTAACTGGGGGCATTTAACCCATTTACATTTAAGGTTAATATTGTTATGTGTGAATTTGGTCCTGTCATTATGATGTTAGCTGGTTATTTTGCCCATTAATTGGTGCAGTTTCTTCATAGCATCATTGGTCTTTATAATTTGGCATGTTTTTGCAGTGGCTGGTACCGGTTGTTTCTTTCCATGTTTAGTGCTTCCTTCAGGAGCTCTTGTAAGGTAGGCCTGGTGGTGACAAAATCTCTCAGCATTTGCTTGTCTGTAAAGGATTTTATTTCTCCTTCACTTATGAAGCTTAGTTTGGCTGGATATGAAATTCTAGGTTGAAAATTCTTTTATTTAAGAATATTGAATATTGGCCCCCACTCTCTTCTTGTTTGTAGGGTTTCTGCCAAGAGATCTGCTGTTAGTCTGATGGGCTTCCCTTTGTGGGTAACCCGACCTTTCTCTCTGGCTGCCCTTAACATTTTTTCCTTCATTTCAACCTTGGTAAATCTGACAGTTACGTGTCTTGGGGTTGCTCTTCTCGAGGAGTATCTTTGTGGTGTTCTCTGTATTTCCTGAATTTGAATGTTGGCCTGCCTTGCTAGGTTGGGGGAAGTTCTCCTGGATAATATCCTGAAGAGTGTTTTCTAACTTGGTTCCATTCTCCCTGTCACTTTCAGGTACACCAGTCAAACGTAGATTTGGTGTTTTCACATTGTCCCATATTTCTTGGAGGCTTTGTTCATTTCTTTTTACTCTTTTTTCTTAATCTTGTCTTCTTGCTCTATTTTATTAATTTATCTTAAATCACTGATATCCTTTGTTTCACTTGATTGAATCGGCTACTGAAGCTTGTTCATGCATCATGAAGTGCTTGTGCTGTGGTTTTCAGCTATATCAGGTCATTTAAGGTCTTCTCTACACTGTTTATTCTAGTTAGCCATTCGTCTAACCTTTTTTCAAGGTTTTTTGCTTCCTTGCATTGGGTTAGAACATGCTTCTTTAGCTCGGAGAAGTTTATTATTACCGATCTTCTGAAGCCTACTTCTGTCAACTCATCAAACTCATTCTCTGTCCGGTGTTGTTCCATTGCTGGCGAGGATCTGCTATCCTTTGGAAGAGAAGAGGCACTCTGGTTTTTGGAATTTTCTGCTTTTGTGTTCTGGTTTCTCCCCATTTTTGTGGTTTCATTTACCTTTGGTCTTTGATATTGGTGACCTACAGATGTGGTTTTGGTGTGGATATCCTTTTTGTTGATGTTGATGCTATTCCTTTCTGTTTGTTAGTTTTCCTTCTAACAGTCAGGCCTCTCAGCTGCAGGTCTGTTGGAGTTTGCTGGAGGTCCACCTCACAACCTGTTTGCCTGAGTATCACCAGCAGAGGCTGCAGAACAGCAAATGTTGCAGAACAGCAAATATTTCTGCCAGATCCTTCCTCTGGATGCTTCATCCCAGAGGGGCACCTGCCTCTATGAGGTGTCTGTCGGCCCCTACTGGGAGGTGTCTCCCAGTCAGGCTACCCAGGGTCAGGGACCCACTTGAGGAGACAGTCTGTTTGTTCTCAGAGCTTGAACTCTGTGCTGGGAGAACCACTGCTCTCTTCCAAGCTGTCAGAGAGGGACGTTTAAGTCTGCAGAAGTTGTCTGCTGCCTTTTGTTCAGCTGTGCCCTGCCCACAGAGGTGACCTTTAGAGAGGCGGTAGGCCTTGCTGAGCTACGGTGGGCTCCACCCAGTTCAAGCTTCCCAGCTGCTTTGTTTACCTATTTAAGCCTCAGTAATGGTGGATGCCCCTCCCCCACCAGGCTGCAGCATTGCAGGTTGATCTCAGACTGCTGTGCTAGCATTGAGCAAGGCTCTGTGGGTGTGGGACAGAGGTACAGGAGGGAATCTCCTGGTCTGCCAGTTGCTAAGACCATGGGAAAAGTACAGTTTTTGGACGAGAGTGTACCATTCCTCCAGGTACAGTCTGTCACGGCTTCCCTTGCCTAGGAAAGGGAAATCCCCCAACCCCTTGCACTTCCCGGATGAGGCAACACCAGCCCTGCTTCAGTTCGCCCTCCATGGGCTGCACCCACTGTACAACCAGTCCCAATGAGAGGAACCAGGTACCTCAGTTGGAAATGCAAAAATCACCTATCTTCTGCGTCGATCTTGCTAGAAGCTGCACACTGGAGCTGTTCCTATTGGCCATCTTGAAAGGGACCCCTCATATCTCCAAATGGTGCATTTGTAACAATGCATTTCTCAGAGCATATCTCTGTCATTAAGCGACACATGGCTGGACAGTAGGTAGGAGTAGATGCACAGGCGTCTGTCTTTGCCTGATGATTCACCTGCCTCACACCAATTTACTCTTCGTAAGTTGGCTCAGATATGAGAAGTCCTCCCTGATGCTCCAGACAGTTTTTCCCCTTACCTCATACACTTTCTTGGAGCAAATTAGTATTTTTCTCTTTATAGATTTAGTGATAGCATATTTTGCATTTAGATCACAATGTATCAGAATAGATGATTTATCTGTTCTTCCATACTCTGAGCTCCTAGAGAGCAGAAACCGTGGTCATGTTTATGAATCCATAGCATCTTTCATAGAATGTGATATATAATAGGCACTTGGTAAATGTTTGAATGAAATCAGTACATTACCATGTACCTCCACTATTTTTCTTCATAATATACTTTCTTCTTTCTTTCCAGGTCCCCAAAGTTCATACTGTACTTCAATAGTCCTGTAACTGGTCTTTCTACTTTTATTTTGTAGTTCCTCTGTAGTAGCCTGTACATTAATGTCAGATTAGTGAAATTCCGTATTTTGGAATAACTATATAAAAACCTTCAATATCTTCCCATTATCTAAAGAATAATTTAAAGTTTACCAGTAAGGACTTGAGACCCTTAGTACCATGTTCTCAGAATATACCATGTTTATTTCAAATTTTGTTTACCTACCCGCCTAACTTTATTCAACAAGTATCTGAGTACCTGCTTTTTGTAAGGCTTTGTAAAAGAAGAAAGTTTACTAAATATGATATATGCTCATTATCTCTGTGTTCACTTTTGGTACCTCATCTCACTTTACTAATTCATTTCATTACTGAAGAAAATAGTCTTTGGAGAACACTCAGCCATATTCATATTTAAGCAAGAAGTTCCATTTTAGAATAAAACATGACTAATGAAGTTTAGGATAGGTGGCAAGCCATTCAGCACAATGTCTGCCTCATAATAAAACTTCAGTAAATGTTTAAACTGAATTAATTCTGTTTAAATCTTTAAAGATAGAAATGTAAGTTTATGTTGATAACAAAGAAAGTTATTGATTTATTGTTTTAAGCCTTTGGAAAACTGTCTTTTAATTTATGGTAGTTCAGCTGTTAACATTTGAACTTTGCTTGCTGTATGTTGTTTATAGTTGCAGCACTTTAAAACACAAAATCAGAACATATTTAAGAATTCAATATTACATGTTTTCAAAATTTTCTTTTTATATTCTCTTTATAGGTTATATGTAAAGTCAGATGTGCCACTGAACTTGACAGACACAAGTAAGTTTTATGAGTATCTAAATTTCTATCTAAAAGATCTAAAGCATTAATTCATTAATAATAAGGCTTAGTACCTAAAAGATCTAATTTTTTTTTATAGCAGACTTCTCGTGGTAGAAGGGGAGTGGTTGTTGAAGGCACCTTCACGGTTTTATAGAAAACCAAGTTGTTAGATTGGTTCAAAGGAAGTAAATTGGGTAGCTCAAATTTCTCTCCCTTCAGCCATACAGCTGACTCAGTTTTTGTTTGTTTGCTGCTCTGTCCCTGCCCTGCTTCAAATATTAGATCTAACTGCATAACTTTTGCCAAAGTTAGATTATGCTGTTTGAAGTGAGAATGTTCCATGAAATAAGTAATATTTCAGTACTGATCAATCTCAAAAGCGAGAGTGCTAAGCTGTGGAGTCAGGAGATTGGGGTTTCCAACCCAATTTTCCCACTAACATGCTTACTATGCAACTCACGTACCCTCTCTGTGCTTTGGTTTTCTAAACTACTCTAATTATCTGGATATATAGGTAATTCCAAGATCCTTTTTGGGTTTCAAACTATGTAATTACTGTTTTCGTTATTTAATCTGGAAGAACTTTAAAATACAACCTTTTAAAACGAAAATCTTTTTGCTTTACATGTACGCTAAGCAGTTTAGTTTGCTTGTTACAGATTGCACATTACCTTCAATTTACCTCATTTAAACCATTTCCAAAGGCAGCTACTTTATGATTTCCACTATTGAAATGACCCGATATATCAGGAAGCCAGATAAATTTCAGCATCATATGTATTTAATTTGGGAGTATAAATGTGTTTGAACTGGGATTACATTCGTACAGATAGTTGTTACTGCTACTTGATACAGATAGCAGCCTTAACTAAAGAGTTCTTATGAGGTAGCCTAAATTTTCTTAGGGGGAGGAGATTAAGGATTTTATGTGCAGAGTTGCTCTTTATGCACAGTAAATATGCAACTTTATAAGAACATGAGGTATTAATGAGTGCTTGAAACTCTACATATACTGTCCCTATGTTCTTCTTTAGTCAAGTTTGAAAGCATTGTTTGCTATAATCAGACCATTCATAAGGAATGTTGTTTAAAACATGCTTTAACTCTTAAAATTTTTTTTTCCTTTTTTTTTTTTTTTTTAATCGATACAGTCTCGCACTCTCACCCAGGCCGGAGTGCAATAGCACTATCTTGGCTCACTGCAACCTCCACCTCCTGGGTTCAAGTGATTCTCGTGCCTCAGCCTCCTGAATAGCTGGGACTACAGGTGTGCGCCACCACACCGGCTAATTTTTGTATTTTTAGTAGAGATGCGGTTTCACCATGTTAGCCAGGCTGGTCTCAAACTCCTGGCCTCAAGTGATCTGCCTGCCTCGGCCTCCCAAAGTTCTGAGATTACAGGCGTGAGCCGCCATGCCTGGCCTAACTCTTAAAATTAATATTAGGTAATCAATATAAATTTAGGTACAGTATATTAATTTTCAGGCACATTATAAAAGCCTGATAACTCTTGGATTGGAAAAGTTAATGAAAATATGCTTAATAGTTATAAAAATGAAAAATTTGGGATTACTTGAAATAGTGTTAAAATTGTCCTGTCTTATTCCTGGTAGAGACAACTGAGTTCAGCTCAACCTGAGATTATTTCTGAATAAATGCTTAAAAATCTATGCCATTCATAAACATTTCAAACTGAAGGAATTCTTACACCTAACATAACAAACTAATTCAGAATTAAATTTAATTTCTTGTTAGTTATATGACCATCTAATACACTTTTTTTCTTTCAGAGTTCTACTGCATTTCGGCTTTATAATGGCGAGCCTGCTCTTTTTAGTGGTGAACTTGACTTGTGCAATGCTAGT
This sequence comes from Macaca thibetana thibetana, assembly GCF_024542745.1. Lineage (NCBI taxonomy): Eukaryota > Metazoa > Chordata > Mammalia > Primates > Cercopithecidae > Macaca > Macaca thibetana. The sequence continues at coordinate 55,133,527 of NC_065584.1, read as the reverse complement.
TCATGGAGATGTCCCAGAAAATCAGTTGAAATGGACTGTGTTTGTTCGAGCATTAATTAATGATAGCCTGTTTATTCTTTGTGCCATCTCTTTAGTTAGTTACATATGCAAAATTACAAAAATGTCATCAGCAAATGTCTACCTCGAATCAAAGGTAAGTATATTTCTTAAATTGGCACTTGAAAATCTAATTTCAAATTCTGAGCCTACTGATCATATATTAATGGAAAGTTTCTATTGCTATTTTATTTTATTTTATTTGAGACAGAGTCTTGCCATATTAATCAGGCTAGAGTGCAGTGGCTCTTCACAGATGTAGTCATTGTGCAGTGCAGCCTTGAGCTTTGGGGCTCAAGTGATCCTCTGCCTCAACCTCCCAAGTAGCTGGGACTACAGACATTGTTTTTTTTTTTTTTAATATCCTGAATAACAGTTACACTTTGAGCATGAAAGAATAATCACTAGAAATTAAAAGTTATTCAATATTTGGTCCTTACTAAACAATGGTTTAAAGAAAAGAAGAAAGAATATACTAAGCATATTGTATTTTCTGTGATTCTGCATTGGAGGCTAATCACATGAAAGAGAATATATATGAACGGATCAAAAATAGTCTATAATATAAAGTCACACTCGCATCTTAAGATTTTGCACAGTAAGGGTGGCAGGATTAGCAATGTTAAGATGTCATATAGGTAAAAGTGGTCTTTATTTGTATAAAGGTTAGAAAACGTTACTTCACCCAATAATATGAAGTCTGTATGATACTTGAAATAACTAATTGTGTAGCAAAATTTATAAATGCCTTGCTTCTCCCTTGCCTTATACTTTGGATCAACAAACAGAAGCCAGATATTAGCTTATTAACAAATAAACATGGAAGTTTCTACCATTGTTGATTGACTGTGTGATTGAGTAGAAAATCAGTCATCCCAGTTTATGTGTGGCATTGGGTGTGAGGGGGTAGATATGTGGATATTGGGGTGGGGTATGTACATAAATACATTTTTACAGTCACTTCCACGGAGAGCTTGCTTTCTTGCTTTAATTTGACATCATTGCCTATTCACTAATAATAAGCTGAGATAGTATCTTAGACAGTTAAAACAGTCCTCTGAAATATTTTTAGGCTTCTTTCTATATTGTCATTATCCTTAATATAGTCCTAGTAAAGTAAGGTACTATAATTAAATATATGGTAATCAACTTGTCCTTTAAATGTAGGCAGAGATTTTAATTTTACTTTTTAAATATATTTCAGTGGAATGCTGGGGGAGATACTATGTGTGTGTGTGTGTATATATGTATATATATATGTAGAGAGAGAGAGAAGAGACAAAATCAGACTTTCAAACCTATTAATCTTACCTGGAAAATTATTTTATTAAATTTCTAGTCTAGTTTGCTCCTAAAATTTAAATATTTTAGGTAATTCAGGCTTTGGTTTGACTGTTAAAAATAATACTGTCACTGTTACCATCCATAATCTTCTGGTAGGAACAATGGCATTTTTACTTAGTATGATAACATTACTATAGAATTCATACCTCTTGCTTGTCTAGGGATAAAGCATAAATAGATGTTGAATCTCAAGTGCTTCTTCTCTAGATACCTAGTGTATTTCTAAGTTTGGTTTTTTACTTGCTTTGAAATAGATAGACTTTATTCAAAGTCACCAATCTGAGAAGAAAATTTCATTTAATAAATCCTCCAGAATTATTTGAACACCGTTCCCTTCCTATCATATGAAAGGTATTCACTTATTTATTATTAAAGTTTTAAATTTAAAAACTGCATGGATTCAGAATTATCTAGGAATACTACAGATATACATGTTCAGACATATTCACCTATAAAGGTAGATGACATACTAGATGATTTGTGTAATATTGTAATGTTAAGTAGTTCCCAATCTTCCTGACTAGATTATAAACTTCTGTATTCAAAGAGCATGTCATCTTGCTTTCATGTTCTTGTAAAATCACTAGACTCATTTTTGACTTTTGACTTCTATAACAGTGTACAATAATAGTCATTCCTTTTATTCAGTCAACAAGTGTTTATTGAGCCTCTTTCACTTACTGGGTTTTTTGGTGGTGGTTGTTGTTGTTTTTCTCTCTCTCTCTCTTTCTCTCTGTCTCTCAATACCTTTGGTACTCTTTCACTATCAGACTGACCCTGTTTCTTGATGTCTTTAAGAGCATTTCCTTAAAGTTTAGACTTTGGTCTTCTGTCTTACTCTTTTCATTCTTCCTTCCTTTACATGTTCTGTGATAGTAAGATCCTCTGTAATTTGTCTCAACCAATCTTACCTTCCTTATTTCCAAATGACACACAGTATGCCCTGTCTCTATATTCTTAGGCTGTTTTATTATCCAGGAATGGCTTTCCTCCTCCCACACATCTCTACCTGATTGCTCATATCTTATCTAACTTTAAAGACCTCACTTAATCTTTCCCCTTGTTATGAACTCAATTTGATCCCTTCCCCCCAACTCTAAAATAAAATTTAGAAATAACTCACTATGTGAATTATCTTAAATTTTTATTTATTTCTCTTGAGGCACTTACCAGTTTATACAAGGTGGCATTTGTATATGAAATCTACTTTTTTTGTATTTTTTAATTGACATTTTATATTTAGTTGTACATATTTTTGGGGTACATGTGATATTTTGCTGCATGTATATGATGTGTAATAATTAAATCAGGGTAATTGGGATATCATCACCTCAAACATTTATATTTTTGTGTTGGAAATATTACAGTTCTTTCTAGTTATTTTGAAACATGTAATAAATTGTTATTAACTCTAATTTCCATAATGTACTATCGAATACTTATTCCTTCTATCTGACTGTATTTTTGTACTCATCAACCAACTTCTCTTCATCCTCCCCTACCACTCTTCCTTTTCCAGCCGTTAGTAACCATTATTCTACTCTACCTCCATGAGATCCACTTTTGTAGCTCCCACATGTGAGTGAGAACATGCAGTATATTTGTCTTACTGTGCCTGGCTTATTTCACTTAATGTAATGAACTCCAGGTCCATCCATGTTACTTCAAATGACAGGATTTCATTCTTTTTATGCCCATGTAATAGTCCATTGTATACATATACCACTTCTTTTATTCATTCATCTGTTGATGGACACTTAGGTTGATTCCGTATCTTGGCTATTACATTTTGCTACAACAAATATGGGAGTGCACCTGTCTCTTTGACACAGTGATTTCCTTTCTCTTGGATATCTACCCAGCAGTGAGATTTCTAGATCATATGGTAGTTCTATTTTTAGTTTTTCAAGGAACCTCCATACTGCTTTTTGGGGTGGTTTTTGAGATGGAGTCGTGCTCTTTCGCCAAGGCTGGAATACAGTGGCGCACTCTTGGCTCACTGCACACTCTGCCTCCCAAGTTCAAGTAATTCTCCTGCCTCAGCCTCCAGAGTAGCTGGGGTTACAGGAGCCTGCCACCACGCCTGGCTGATTTTTTTTTTTTTTTTTTTTTTTTGTATTACTAGTAGAGATGGGGTTTCACAATGTTGGCCAGGTTGGTCTCAAACTCCTGACCTTAGGTAATCCACCCTCCTTGGCCTCCCGAAGTGCTGGGATTACAGGTGTGAGCCACTGCTCCCAGCCTCATACTGTTTTTCATAACGGTTGTCCTACTTTACATTCCCATCAACAGTGTACAAGCATTCTCCTTTCTCTACATATCTGCCAGCACTTGATTTTTTGTCTTTTTGATAATAACCATTCTAACTATGGTGAGATGATAACCCATTGTGGTTTTGATTTGCATTTCCCTGATGATTGATGTTGAATTTTTTCATTTAACTGTTGGCCATTTGTATGTCTGCTTTTGTAGAGATGTCTATTCAGGTATTTTGCCCATTTTTAATTTGATTATCTATCTTTTTGCTATTGATTATTTGAGTTCCTTATATATTCTGGTTATTAATCCCTTGTTGGATGGATAACTTGTAAATATTTACTCCCATTCTGTAGGTTGTCACTTCACTTGTTAATTGTTTCCTTTCTGTGCAGGAGCTTTTTAGCCTGATGTAATCCCATTTGTCTATTATGACTTTGGTTGCCTATGCTTTTGAGGTCTTGCCCAAAAAATATTTGCCCAGATGAAGGTCCTGGAGCATTTCCCCAATGTTTTCTTCTAGTACTTTCATAGTTTCAGGTCTTAAATTTATGTTTTAAATCCATTTTGAATTGATTTTTGTACATGGTGAGAGATGGGGCTCTTTTTTTTTTTTTTTTTTTTTTTTTTTGAGATGGAATCTAGCTATGTCACCCAGGCTGTAGTGCAGTGTTGTGATCTTGGCTTACTACCACATCTGCCTCCCAGGTTCAAGTGATTCTCCAGCCTCAGCCTCCCAGGTAGCTGGAATTACAGGCGCTCACCACCACGCCTGGCTAATTTTTTTGTATTTTTAGTAGAGATGGGGTTTCGCCATGTTGGCCAGGCTGCTTTTAAACTCCTGACCTCAGGTGATCTGCCTGCCTTGGTGTCCCAAAGTGCTGGGATTACAGGCATGAGCCACCACACACAGCCAAAATGGGGCTGTTTAATTACTCTGCATATAGATAACCAGTTTTCCCAACACTGTTTATTGAGATTGTGACTTTCCCCAATGTATGTTCACTTTGTTAATTGCAAAATTGCAGAATTGGCATCTTTGTCAAAAATAAGTTGGCTGTAAGTGTGTGGATTTATTTCTGAGTTCTCTGTTCTATTCCACTGGTCTGTGTGTCTGTTTTTATGCCAGTACCATACTGTTTTGGATACGATAGCTTTGCAGTATAATTTAAAATCAAATACTGTGATGCTTCCAACTTCATTCTTTTTACTTAGGATTGCTTTAGCTATTCAAGGTCTTTTGTGGTTCCATATAATTTTAGGACTTTTTTTCTGTTTCTTTGAAGAATGTAACTGCTATTTTGACAGATATTTCATTGAATCTGTAGATCGCTTCGGGTAGTATAGAAATTTTCACAATATTGATTCTTTCAATTAATGAGCATGGGATGTCTTTCCATTTTTTGTGTCCTCTTCAATTTCTTTCTTCACTATTTCATGGTTTTCATTATAGAGATCTTTTACTTCTTAGGTTTAATTTATTCCTAGGTATTTTTTGGTAGCTGTTGTAAATGAGATTGATTTCTTTATTTCTTTTTCAGATTGATCACTGTTAGCATATAGAAACATTACTGATTTTTGTACAGTGATTTTGTGTCCTTCAATTGTACTGATCACTTATCAGTTCTAATGGTTTTTTGTGGAATCTTTAAGTTTTAATATGAGATCATGTCATCTGTAACAAGGATTAATTTGACTTCTTCCTTTCTAGTTTGGATGCCCTTTATTTCTTTCTCTTGCCTAATTGCTCTGGCTTAGACTTCCAGTACTATGTTGCATAAAAGTGGTGAAAGTGGGCATCCTTGTGTTGTTCCAGATTTTAGTGGAAAGGCTTTCAGTTTTTCCCCATTCAATATAATATTAGTTGTGTGTTTGTCATATTTAGACTTTATCTTGTTGGGGTATATTGTGTACCCTGTTTTTTTAGGGCTTTTATCATGAAAGGATGTTGAATTTTATTGAATGCTTTTTAAGCATTTATTGAAATGAACATACGGTTTTTGTTCTTGATTCTGTTACTGCAATATATCACATTTGTTGATTGTATACATTGAGCCTTCCTTGCATCCGTGGGATGAATCAACTTGATCATGGCAAATGGTCTTTTCAATGTTTTGTTGAATTCTGTTTGCCAGTATTTTGTCAAGGATGCTTGCATCTATCTTCATCAGAGATGTTGGCCTGTAGAGTTTTTTGTTGTTTGTCTCTTTTTCTGGTGTTGGTATCAGGGTAATGCTAGCCTTATAGAATGAATTTGGAAATAGTCCCTCTTCTTCAGTTTTTTGAAATGGTTTGAGCAGAACTGGTATTCTTTAAACTTTCAGTAGAATTTAGCAGTGAAGTCACAAGGTCTTGTACTTTTCTTTGATGGGGGACTTTATTACTGTTTTAATATTGTTACTCATTATTGGTCTATTCAGGTTTTCTTCATTATTCAATCATGGTAGGTTATATGTGTTCAGGAACTTACCCATTCCAGATTTTCTAATTTGTTGGCATGTAGTTTGTAGTAGTCTCTAATGATTTCTTGTATTTCTGTGGTATCTGTTATAATGTTTCCTTTTTCTTTTTCTTTTTTATTTTACATGAATACTGCTTTTATTTATGAATTAAATTTGTTTATTTACTTTGAGACAGGGTCTCGCTGTGTCACCCAGGGTGGAGTGGGCAATGGTGTGATCTCAGCTCACTACAGCCTCGACCTCTCAGGCTCAAGGGATCCTCCCACCTCAGACTCCCAAGGCTGGGACTACAGGCATGTGCCACCACACCCAGCCCATTTTTAAAATTTTTTTGTAGACAGGATCTATGTTGTCCAGGCTGCTAATGTTTCTCTTTTCATCCCTAGTTTTAATTATTTGAGTCTTCTCTTTTTCTTAGTCTAGCTAAGTTTGTTGATTTATCTTTTCAAAAAACAAACTTTTTGTTTTGTTCCTCTTTTGTACTGTTTTAAGTCTCAATTTCACTTATTTCTGCTTTAATCTTCATTATTTCTTTCCTTCTACTAATTTTGGCTTTGATTTGCTCTTGCTTTTCTGTTTCCTTGAGGTACATTATTAGATTGTTTATTTGAAATCTATTTTTTTGATGGAGGCATTTACTGCTATAAACTTTCCTCTTGCTACTGCGTTTGCTGTATCCTACAGTTTCTGGTACGTTGTGTTTCCATTTTTGTTTTTCTCAAGAACTTTTTAAATTTCCTTGTTAACTTATTCATTGAGCCATTGATCATTCGGGAACATGTTGTTTAATTTCCACGTATTTTTACAGTTTCAGAAGTTCCTCCTGTTACTGATTTCTAGTCTTACTCTGTTGCAGCCAGAAAAGATAGTGATATTATTCGACTTTGTTTGATTAATTTGTTGAGACTTGTTTTCTGGCCTAACATGTGGTCTATTCTGGAGAATGTTTTAGGTACTGACGAGAAAAATGTGCATTCTGCACAAGTTGGATGAAATGGTTTATGGATGTCTGTTAGGGCTAGTTGATTTAGAGTATAATTTAACTCCAGTGTTTCTTTGTTGATTTTCCACCTGGATGATCTGTCCATTGCTAAAAGTGAGATGTTGAAGTCCCCTACTGCTACTGTATTGCAGCTTATCTCTCCCTTTAGCTTTACTAATATTAATATTTGCTTCATATATTTGGGTGTTCTTGGTGTTGAATGTGCATATATTTACTGTTGTCATGTCTTATTGCTCAGTTGACTGAACCCTTTGTATAATGACCTTTGTGTCTTTTTACAATTTTTGACTTAAAGTCTATTTTGTCTGGCCAAGTGCGGTGGTTCATGTCTGTAATCCCAGCACTATGGGAAGCCAAGGTGGGCAGATGGCTTGGCTCAGGAGTTCAAGACCAGCCTGGCCAACATGGCAAAACCCCGTCTCTACTAAAAATACAAAAATTAACTGGGCATGGTGACACACGCCTGTAATCCCAGCTGCTTGGGAGGCTGACGCACAAGAATCACTTGAGCACAGGAGGTGGAGGTTGCAGTGAGCCGAGATCACACCACTGCACTCCAGCCTGGGCAGCAGAGCCAGACTCTGTCTCAAAAAAAAAAAAAAGAAAAAGTCTATTTTATCTGATATGAATATAGCTCTTCCTACTCCTTTTTGGTTTCCATTTGCATGGAATATCTTTTTCCATCCCCTCACTTTCAGTTATGTGTGTCTTTATAGGTGAAGTGATTTTCCTGTAGGCAACATATAGTTGAATCTTGTTTTTTAATCCATTCAGCAACTGTGTCTTTTAATTAGACAGTTTAATCCATTTACACTCAATGTTATTATTGATACATCAGGATTTACTGCCATTTTTGCTTCTTCTTTTCTAATTCCTCTCTTCCTTTCTTCCTTTTTTACTGTTTTCCTTTGTGGTTAAGTGATTTCTCTGGCAGTATGTTTTAATCTATTGCTTTTTATTTTTAGTGTATCTGTTACAGATTTTTGCTTTGTAGTTACCATGAGGCTTACAAAAAAATATTCTGTAATTATAACAAGTTATTTAAGATTGATAACAACTTTACTTTGATCACAAAAAGAAGAGAAAAAAAGCAAAGAACCCTATACACATTACCTCCATTTTCTTCCCCACATTTTGAATGTTTGATGTCATAATTTGCATTTTTATATTGCCTATCTCTTGGTAAATTGTAGTTATTATTTTTAATTCTTCTGTCTTTTAGTCTTCTTAGTAAATATATAAGTGGTTTATGCATCATGATTATAATATTAGTGTAACAATCATGTTAACAGTCTTTTTCTTGTGGTTTAAAAAAATCTCTTTAGCGTTTATTGTAGGACAGCTCTGGTGATAAATCCCCAGTTTTTGTTTGTGAAAGTCTATCTCCCTTTCACTTCTAAATAATGGCTTTGCTAGATAGAGTATTCTTAGAAGGCATTTTTTTTTCCATCCGCACTCTGAACATATCATCCCATTCACTCCTGGCCCATAATGTTTCTGCTGAGAAGTCTGCTGCCAGGTGTATTGAATCTTTCCTAAATGTTATTTGCATCTTTACTCTTGCTGCTTTCAGGATCCTCTCTTTGTCTTTCACCTTTGGGAGTTTGATTATAATATGTCTTGGAGTATCCTTACTTGGACTGACTCTGATTGGTGACCTTTGACTTTCCTGTACCTGGATATTTATATCTTTCTCCAGGTTTGGGAAGTTTTCTGTTATTATTTCTTCAAATAAACTTTCTACCCCTGTCTTTCTCAGTTCCCCACCTAACTCCAATACCCCAATATCTGCTTTTTTATGTTGGCCCCCAGATCCATAAGCTTTCTTCATTTCTTTTTTTTTTCTTTTTTCTCCTGTGTGTATTTTCAAATAGTCTGTTTTCAAGCTCACTGATTGTTCTGTTTAACCAGTTCTGCTGCTGTTGCTCTCTATTGCATCTTTCATTTCATTCATCATATTTTCAGCTCCCGAGTTTCTGTTTGATCATTTTTATTATTTCAATCTCTGCATTAAATTTCTTTGATATATTCCTCAATTGAGTCTCTGTGATTTCCTGAAGTTCATTTACCTTCCTTAAAACAGTTATTTAACATTTTTTCAGAGATCTCACATCTCCATCACTTTGGGGTAAGTGGCACCTTATTTTATCCATTTGATGAGGTGATATTTCTCTGAATGTTCTTGATGCTTGTAGAAGTGTGACAGTGTCTACATATCAAGGGGTTACATTTTTATTTTAGTTTTCACCGTCTGGCTTTGTTTATGTCTGGCGTTCTTCAGAGGGTCTTGCAGGGATTCTAAACAGACTGACTGTGGTGTTTCCTGAGCCTGTGTCCACTGCAGTTGTCTCAGCACTGGAGGATGCTCTAAGCCTAGGCTTGCTCCATGTCTTGTGAGGGCTCAGAAGTTGATGCCAATTTCTAGCCCAGATGGATCTGGGGAAGACACAAGAAAGGTACTGGGGCTGTGTGGGAATGCTGGCCAGGGACCTGAGTCCAGAAAACTGTCCCAGTGGCCTAGATGGGTGTGCCTCCCAGCAGGTATTTACACAGGAGTAGGTGGAGCTTAAGAGGCAAAGGCAGTATGACTTCAATGACATGTAAGACCTGGCCTCTGCCTATTTTTGTGATTCCCCTATCACTATCACTCTCCTCTTCCTTTTCTAGCCACATTGACTTTTTGTGCCCCAACTTCTCACCACAAAAGATATACTAAGTTTATTCCAGCCATATAGCCTTTGTATTGTATATATTGTTCCCTCTGTCTAAATTACATTTTATACAGGTACCTATGTGACAGCTTCTTTGCATTCAGGCCTCAGTCGCTTTTTCAGAGTTGCTCTTCTTCACTACCCAAATAAGACTGTCCCCCATTCTGATTACTACATCTGTCACCCTCTTTTGTTATCTTCACAGCATTTATCGGTAGCCAAAATTATTTCTTCATTTATTTTCATACTGATTTTCTGCTTCTCCCTGCTAAAGTATAAACCAGGAAAGGAGCTCTCTTATGTGTCTTATTCATTTTTCAGTCCTTTTCTAAAATAATGCCTGGCATATTTTAGTGAAGTGAAGATAAGGGTAGTCTCCCCTTATCTGCGGTTTCCTTTCCACAGTTTCAGTTACTGCAGTCAACCTCAGTCTGAAAATAGGTGAGTTCAGTACAATAAACTATTTTGAGAGAGACGAGCACATTCACATATCTTTTATTACAGCATTTGTTATAATTATTCCATTTTATTATTATTTTGTTAATTTCTTACTATGCCTGATTTATAAATTAAATTTTATTGTAGGTGTGTACGGATAAGAAAAAAAAAATAGTACATATAGGGTCTGGTACTATCCATAGTTTCAGGCATCCCCCTAGGGTTTTGGAACAGATACCCTGTGAATAAGGAGGGGACGACTGTAGTAGATGTTCAGTAAATATTTGTTGAATAAATACATCTATGCTTGCATGTAGTCTTTGCCAGAGCAGCTTTACCCTAGTAAGCAAATAAGCCTTCACAACTGGGTCATATCAAGAGCAAATTGAACCAATAAACATGCCCAAGTTCACATAGTTGAACCAGGATTCAAACTCAAGTCTGACCACAGGTCTCTGCTGGTAACCACCATGGATTGACTCCATTTACATCACCCTGTGTTTACGTATAATCTTTTAGGTATGTATTTTTATATAGGTTTTAATTTACATGGATATGTTTGTTTGCTTATTAATAACATTATTTCACATAAATTCTTATTGGAGTTTGCCATAATACTCTCCAAAAGAATAAATCATTTTATAATGCTATCATTAATATAAAAGTATACCTGCTTCCTCTGCTCCATCAATATTTGGGTCTAAATTTTATTTATTTTGGTTTTTTCATTGATATACCTTAAAAGTTTCAATTTAGATTTATCTAATTGATATGCATTTATAATTCATGTAGATAATTATTCACATTTCTATATGTATAAACTATTTCTCAATGATTTATGGAGTGGAATCTGGGAATTTATTCTTTATATCTTTGGTATGTGTGATTTCTGTTTATATTAAAATGTTATCTTTTTTAAGAATGATAGCCTTCATAAGTTTTATGTGTACCTAGTTATGAATAGATATTTAACCTTATTAAATTCTTGTTAATTACTTTATATTGCTACAGTTTTCCTTTTCTATTTATTATACAAATATAGTAAATTGACTAGATTTTTGTTACATTCCTTGAATTTTGAGGGTACAGCCCCCTTTTCTTATTTTTTTAATTTTTGTATTTTTATTATATTATTTAAAATGTTATTAAACTTACACTTGAAGTAAAATTAACCAACTTTTTTTGACTTTTTAGTATCCTTGTCAGGTTTCAGGATATAAATGTATTTATTTCAAATAAATTGTACACTACATAGTACAAAGTAGTAATAACTCAAGGTCTAGAGTTATATTGCTGGATTTAAATCAGAGATCTGCCATTTATCAGCTCGATGACTTTAACCTCTCTGTCCACCTTTAAACTGAAGATAAAGTATAGTAATCATGTCCATAGTAGTGTTGCAAGGATGAAATGATAATGTTTGGAAAGTCATAGTATATTACTTGGCACTAAAAATATAAATGTTGGCTTGCTATCATCCTCATCATCGTATTTTGACATAGTTTATAGAATAGGCTTGTTCTTACAAAACTTGAAAAAAATCCTTTCATTACCCATTTAGCAGAATGTTGTTATTTGGTAAGCTTTTATGGTTTTCTTTTGTTTTTCACTGTTACTTGTCTGTTAACTAGTTTTATTTCCACCAGACTTGCTGTTTTATGGTTTTATGGGCAGTTAGCCATATTATCCTTACTAAAAATGTATTTTTTCTGATTATTAAAACTTGGCAATGTGAAAGAATATGATTTTTTAAATATTCTAAACAGCAGTAGTGTCACCACTGACACTTAACTATATTTGGAACTCAGTGTAAATGTAAATATAACTTTATACCCTCCTTTTCCCCTTATACTAGTGAAGAATTTTCTCATGCTATTAACAATTCTTTTTAAGGCTGCATAACATTTCATCATATACCAAAATTAATTCTTATCCTACTGATAGGCCTTTAAGTGGTTTTCAAAAAGAATGTCAGCCTCCATAATGTTAATTTTCTTCAAAATCAGCTTTGTTTTGCTTTTTATTTTTAGTAAGACTTAGAGGTTTTAGTAATTACATCTAGAACTGTCTATCCCAGCCTCAGTTTACAGAGCACTCATGTATCTTTTATGTTATGATTTCCATTACTTTTTTTTTCTTTATAGGGGCATGTTCTCACTGTGTCACCCAGGCTGGAGTGTAGTGGTGCAATTATAGCTTACTGTAACCTCAAACTCCTGGACTTATATAATTCTCCTACCTCAGCCTCCCAAGTAGCTAGGACTGCAAGCATTCACTACTACATTCAGCTTTTTTTTTTTTTTTTTTTTTTTTTTTTTTTGGAGAGAACAGGTCTTGCTGTGTTGCTCAGGCTGGCCTTGGATGATCCTCTCATCTTGGCCTTCCAAAGTACTGGGATTACAGGCATGAGCCATGGTACTTAGCCCGTTATTTTTTTTTTAATTCTTGGAAAAGTTTTTATTTTTAATGTTTGTGGGTGCTTATTAGGTATATATGTATGGGGTATATAAGATATTTTTGGGCTGGGAGCCGTGGCTCACGCCTGTAATCCCAGCACTTCGGGAGGCTGAGGCAGGTGGATCACAAGGTCAGGAGATCGAGACCATCCTGGCTAACACGGTGAAACCCGGTCTCTACTAAAACTACTAAAAATTAGCCAGGTGTGGTGGCGGGCGCCTGTAGTCCCAGCTACTCAGGAGGCTGAGGCAGGAGTGTGAACCCAGGAGGCGGAGCTTGCAGTGAGCCAAGATCATGCCACTGCACCTCCAGCCTGGGGAACAGAGTGAGACTCCGCCTCAAAAAAAAAAAAAAAAAAAAGATATTTTTGATGCAGGCGTGGGAAGCATAATAATTACATTATGGAAAATGGAATATCCATCCCCTCAAGCATTTATCCTTTGTGTTACAAACAATTAGATTATACCCTTTTAGTTATTTTAGAATACACAATTAAATTATTATCCATAGTCACCCTGTTGTGCTATCAAATACTAGGTCTTATTCATTCTTTCTAACTACTTTTTGTACCCATTAACCATTCCCACTTCTCCCCAGCCCCTTCCACCACCCTTCCCAGCCTCTGGTAACCATCCTTCTACTCTCTTATCTCCATGAGTTCAATTGTTCTCATTTTTAGCTCCCACAAATAAGTGAGAACATGCGATGTTTGTCTTTCTGTGCCTAGCATATTTTATTTAATGTGATGATCTCCAGTTCCATGTTGTTGCAAATTACAGGATCTCATTCTTTCTTATGGCTGAATAGTACTTCAGTGTGTATAAGTACCACATTTCTTTATCCATTCATGGGTTGATGGACACTTAGGTTGCTTGCAAATCTTGGCTGTTTGGACAGTGCTGGCTTCAACAGACACGGGAGTGCAGATATCTCTTTTATATACTGATTTCCTGGGTATATACACAGCAGTGGGGATTGCTGGATTGTATGGTAGCTCAGTTTTTAGCTTTTTGAGGAGCCTCCAAACTGTTCTCCATAGTGGTTGTACTAATGTACATTTCCACCAACAGTGTCCAAGGGTTCCCTTTTCCTCACAACCTTGCCAGTATTTGTTATTGCCTGTTTTTTGAATGAAAGCCCATTTCACTAGGATGAGATACTTCATTGTAGTTTTGATTTGTATTTCTCTGATAATAAATGATGTTGAGCACTTTTTCTTTTTCTTTTTTTTTTTGAGACAAAGTCTCACTCCATCACCACAGGCTGGAGTGCAGTGGCATGATCTCAGCTCCCTGCAACCTCAACCTCCTGGGCTCAATCAGTCCTCCCACTTTAGCCTCCCAAGTAGCTAGGACCACAGGCATGCACCACCTCACCTGGCTAATTTTTGTACTTTTTGTAGAGATAGAGTTTCACCATGTCACTCAGGCTGGTCTCAAACTCCTGAGCTCAAGCAATCTGCCCACCTCGGCCTTCCAAAATACTGGGATTACAAGTGTGAGCCATGAGTACTTTTTTGTATTCTTGTTTGCCATTCTTTTGAGAAATTCTTTTGTCTTCTTTTGAGAAACATCTTTTCAAAGCTTCTGACCATTTTTATTTTATTTTCCTTTTTTTGAGACAGGGACTCACTCTGTTGACTAGGCTGGATTGCAGTGGTGCAATCACAGCTCACTGCAGCCTCAACCTCCTGGGCCCAGGTGATCCTCCTGCTTCCTGAGTAGCTGGCACACACACCACCATGCCCAACTAATTTTTTATGTTTTGTAGAGATGGAGTCTCGCTATGTTACCCAGGCTAGCCTTGAACTCTCGGTCTTAAGCTATCCTTCTGACTCAACCTCCCAAAGCATTGGGATTACAGGCATGAGCCACCATGCTCAGCTGCCCATTTTTAAATTAGATTATTAAATTTTTTTTTCCTATAGAGTTGTTTGAGTTCCTCATATATTCTGGTTATTAGTCCCTTGTCAGATGAGTAGTTTGCAAATATTTTCTTCCATTCTGTGAGTTGTCTGTTCACTTTCTTAACTGTTTCCTTTGCTGCACAGAAGCTTTTTAACTTGATATGATCCGATCCATCCATTTTTGCTTTGGTTGCTTGTGCTTGTGGAGTACTACTCAAGAAACTTTTGCCCAGACCAATGTCTTGGAGAGTTTCCCCAATGCTTTCTTGTAGTAATTTCATAATTTGAGATCTTAGATTTCAGTCTTTAATTCATTTTGATTTAATTTTTGCATGTGGCAAGAGATAAGGGTCTAGTTTCATTCTTCTGCATATGTATATCCAGTTTTCCGAGCACCATTTATTGAAGAAACTACCTTTTCCTCAGTGTATGTTCTTGGCACCTTCATCAAAAATGAGTTCACTATAGGTGTGTGGATTGGTTTCTGGGTTTTCTATTCTGTTCTACTGGTTTATGTGGCTTGTTTTATGTCAGTAGTATGCTGTTTAGGTTACTAACACTCTGTAGTAAAATTTGAAGTCAAGTAATGTGATTGCTCAAGTTTTGTTCTTTTTGCTCAGGATGTCTGGCTATTCTGGGTCTTTTGTGGTTCCATATAAATTTTAGCTTTTTTTTTTTTTCTGTGAAGAATGTCATTGGCATTTTAATAGGGATTGCATTGAATCTGTAGATTGCTTTGGGTAGTGTGGACATTTTAACAATATTGATTCTTCCAATCCATGAACATGAAATATCTTTCCATTTATTTGGTGTCCTTTTCAGTTTCTTTAATCAGTTTTTTATAGTTTTCATTGTAGAGATCTTTCACTTCTTTGAGTTAATGTCTAGATATTTACTTTTATTTGTGGCTATTATAAATGAGATTACTGGTTTGATTTCTTTTTCACACTGTTCACTGTTGGCATGTAGAAATGCTACTGATTTGTGAATGTTGATTTTTGTATCCTGCTATTTTTTAATTTGTATTCGTTAAGCAACTGAAACAGTGCTGTGATTTGATTCTTTTTCAATATAGCACTCTCACTTGCTTTTTAAATACTAGTTATTGTAAATTTGAATAGTTTATTTCTACTCTTTCATTTTTTTATTTTATCACATATTTAAGGTTGCTACTTTCTTCCATGTCAATGTCCTTGTAGAGACATTTAATTCATTTTTTTTAAACTAATACAGGCATTTAGAGCAGTATGTTTTCTCAAGCACTGCCTTGGCAGCTCTCCATAATCTTGTAATGTTGTAGCAACAGTCATTATTTAACAAAAATAAAGAAAATTTCTGTTTAGATTTCAACCCTGTCTCAAACATTGCATATTTACACATCAGTGTAAGTTGGAGATTATCTCTAGTTATAGGTCTTCCTTCAACCCATCTTGGAAAAAAAAAGCCTAAAATTCACACATATGTTCTCCTTTTTGTGTTTGTTTCTTTGTTTGTTTGTTTTGAGATAGGGTCTTGCCCTGTCACCTAGGCTGGAGTGCAGTGGCCCAGTCTCAGCTCACTGCAACCTCCACCTCCTGGGTTCAAGGGATTCTCATGCCTTATCCCCCTGAGTAGCTGGGATTACAGGCATGAGCCACCACGCCCAGGCTAATTTTTTGTATTTTTAGTGCAGATGGGGTTTCATCATGTTGGCCAGGCTTGTCTCAAATTCCTGGCTTCATGTGATCCGCCTGCCTCAGCCTCCCAAAGTGCTGCGATTACAGGCGTGAGGCACTGCACCCAGCCATGTTCTCTTTAGGTTCCTTATCTTCCACATGAAATTATAAATTTTACCCTTTGCTTGATTGTCCATGCATGGAATCTGACCTACTAAATAATATAGAATTTCTGTATTCCAGGTTCTTGTTAGAGAAAATAAACTCTCAACTGTTAAATTCAGAAGTTTAGTTGCCAGAAAGATTACCTGAAGGATGTGCAGTCCATTTACCCACCTATTCCATTTTACACTCAGCCCAGTCCAGGTCACTGAAGTTTTGTACCAAGACTGCATTGTATCCTGGGTAGAGTCGTCTTTTCTGACCTCCACTCTGATACCATACTTTGGCCTACATCAACATATTTGTAAAATTTGTTGTAAGGAAAATTTATTTTAAAGCCATAATTGTGTAATGTTGTTGAGGATATTGTCTATATAGTGTCTCCAGAGAAGATATTTTGCTCAGATTCAGTACCTAAAAACTAGTATTGGTTAAATCCTTCTTTCCTCTGGCTGCTATGTTCAGAGGCAAATATGTGGCTCACCTCTGTCAACCATAGATGATCTTATGATATCTATTTTTGGTACTGGCTCTACCTCTAGTTTCATCTCACTTTCTTACCCACCATTCCCTCACACATATACACATACATTTCCATATTTATTTTTATTTTCTGTATATCTGTGTAATTGCTTCAAATTCTCTTGTGCAGTGAGAGTGGTATAAATAAAAAATAGAACCAGATATGCTTTATATTTCTTTTGTCAGGTATATCAATTTGAAATTAATATGGAAAGGCCTTAGAGAGTGTGTATTAAGTGATTAAAAGATGGAAATTGGCCGAGCGCGGTGGCTTACGCCTGTAATCCCAGCACCTTAGGCAGCCGAGGCGGGTGGATCACTTGAGGTCAGGAGTTCAAGACCAGCCTAGCAACATGGTGAAACCCCATCTCTACTAAAAATACAAAAAGTTAGCCGGGCATGGTGGCGGGCGCCTGTAGTCCCAGCTGCCCGGGAGGCTGAGGCAGGACAATGGCGTGAACCCGGGAGGTGGAGCCTGCAGTGAGCCAAGATCGCGCCACTGCACTCCAGCCTGGGCAACAGAGCGAGACTCTGTCTCAAACAAACAAACAAACAAACAAAAAGATGGAAATTTAGGATCAGAGAGATAAGGATGTAAATCCCAGCTCTACTGTTTATTGGCTGTGTGACCTTAGTCAAATTGCAGCATCTTTAAGCTTCACTTTCTTGATCTGCAAAATGGAGATAATGATAGTGCTCTCATGGGTTGCTATGAGGATAAGAGCTGTCCATACCTTATATAGTTGTTGTAAGGATTAAATTAAAAAATACAGCCGGGCGCAGTGGCTCACACTTGTAATCCCAGCACTTTTGGAGGCCGAGGTGGGCAGATCACGAGGTCAGGAGTTCAAGACCAACCTGACCAACGTGGTGAAACCCAGTCTCTACTAAAAATACAAAAAATTAGCCAGGTGTGGTGGTGCACGCCTGTAATCCCAGCTACTCGGGAGGCTGAGGCAGGAGAATCGCCTGAATCTGGGAGATGGAGGTTGCAGTGGGCCGAGATTACACCACTGCACTCCAGCCTGGGCGACAGAGGGAAACTCCATCTCAAAAAAAAAAAAAAGTGCTTGGTATAATGCCTACCACTAAAATATTGCTTATAAATGTTATTTATTATGGTATTAATGTAATTAGGGGATGGTAACCTAACTTCAGAGAGTTCCTGAACACTTGAAAATGTTGGCAAAATTTGACTAGAGAGGGGTCCTGTATAATGATCAAATCTCAAAAGGAACAGTCACTGAAAAAAAAAATAAGAATTACTGAAGAACAGGATTCCCCTTTTGAATATTTTAACTTTGCTTAACTCTATATGATTTATATTCTAATCTACTTTTTGGTAAGAGTTGACATGTCTGATAGATTACATTTTATCTACTATTTTAAGTAGTTTTTCTTAGAAATTTTTGGAACAAATATGAAATGACCTTTTTGGTGGGCATTTTTGTTCTGAAATCTTATCTTATACTACAATCTCAGTTTTCTTTTGTTTGCATTGACATGGTAGACTGAATACTGTCTTTTAATTTTTTGTCTATTGCTAACATTTGAAGTGTGCCTAACTAACTTAGGCAAAGTTTTATGGAGTTTAATTATTAATGAGCACCCCTTTCTATAGGGTAACTCAAATAGTTTCCATTTATTACCATGATTATCAGTATTTGTCTTTTTCTCTCTCATTAAGTTTTTTTTATTGCTGTTTGCTTTGCCTTCATTTGTAGAATTTCTGGGGCACTTTTACTTTTTATCAGAATTATAACTTTTTATCAGAATTATAAATCAATGAAGTAAATAAATATACTTTTTATCAGAATTATAACTTTTTATCAGAATTATAAATCAATGAAGTAAATAAAAATACTTTTTATCAGAATTATAACTTTTAACATTAAAATACATGCTAATAGAATTAATTTATTATAACATTATTTTTCATTTCAGAAAAAATAAGAACAGTTATAAGAATATAGAAGACATGTTACTTTTAAAGGACAAAATAACTCATCAGCATAAAAAGGTTCAAATCGGCTAGATGCTTGGTCCCTGAGATAGCAAGTTGGGATTCTTTGTATGAAAAACCAATCAAAGAATGGGTAGAAATGAAAGTTAAGCTTTTAGGCTTATGTATCTGGCCAGGGACATGTACAATTTTATATCTGGATAAGGTTGTAAAAGGAATCATTGGTACTCAAGATCGGCTTGTCTGCCAGCCCAATCAGCCATTTGCAAATAATACATTTTCTCACTCCCTCCTGTATTTCTAACAGTTTTAATTATTATATAAACTTTTCTATTCTATATTCACTCAATGCTTGATCCTTACTATTTAACATATTGGGATGGGAGACAGCATCAAGCTTTTTCAGAGACACAGTAACATTCAATCAAATAATATTTCTTATCTTTCATACAAGGCAACTAATTCTGTACAGCTAACGCAATGGTTTATGGTAACTTAGACCATAAAGAAACAGGCTAAAATATTATTAATATCTCTCTTCCAGCACCTTGAAATAGCACTTAACTAGAATTTGGAGAGGGTGATGGTAGAAAAATACAGACTGCATTATCCCCTGTAATAGATGTGATTGCTACCTTCCTAATATTTTAATTTTAATATCCTAATATTATAATTTCTCCCTTGAGTTACTGGGATTTACTTTATCCCTCTTAAGCTGTGAAGCTTCTTTAATTTGCTGCCCTAGCTACTGCAGTTGTTGTACTCCCAGTCTTACTTCCTATTCTGTTGCTGAGCTGACCCACCACACCTTGTCCCATTTGAAAAATCCCTGCTTACACTT
This sequence comes from Macaca thibetana thibetana, assembly GCF_024542745.1. Lineage (NCBI taxonomy): Eukaryota > Metazoa > Chordata > Mammalia > Primates > Cercopithecidae > Macaca > Macaca thibetana. The sequence continues at coordinate 55,113,750 of NC_065584.1, read as the reverse complement.
AGGTTTATATCTTCTGTCTTCTCCTAAGCCTAAGTAGTTTTTTCCCTGTGCTTCTAGACCCTTTTACTCTATGAGCTAGCATTTTCAGAAATTTTTTATTTTTCCATGGCTAGATAGCCCATCCAGTAAAAGCCATCCATTCCATAATGTCAGGGTCATAGGAGCCAGAGATTGAGTTTCATTGTGACTTAGCAGCATGAAACTGTTTGTGAAACTGTGTAGGCCTTATAATTATCAAGATATGTTTTTAAATTTATTAATTAATTCTACTTTATTTTATTGTTTTTAATGCTGAGGTTGGCATTTTAATTTCAAAATGGAAATAGTATTTGTAAGATGATTTGAAAAGAAAAATACATGCACGGTTCTATGTCTGGTAATGGCTAAGATTGCTCCTAATGGAACTTTCCACAGATAGGAATCATAAATTCTGGACAAAGTGTAAAAAAGCACTGAAGGCAATGGAGAACAACCACTTAGAAGAAGAAAATGACACTGAGTGAGTTTCCTGTTTTTTACAGCTTCTAGCCTGAGAGAAGGTCCCATCGATGGGGCAGCCAAAACTGAAAAAGAGAAATCCACTGTTTTACTGGCTTGAAAAATCAGAAGATAAAATTATAGTCACTACTGCAGATGTAAAGTGAGTAGGAAATCTTAGGAAGAAGATACCAGATAGAAGAAACCCCATACTTTTATTATAAAGTCTGTCAAAATTTTATCTGATACCTGAACTACACATGTGAAAGACAGGCTCCAAACAGCATAATTAAGGACAAAGGAATTTAACTGAGATTTCAGCTGACCTATGTATGGGAGACAAAGTTTGGGATTTCAGTTCAGCCAAGTTAGTTGTTTGCTAAAATAATCAAAAATCAACATCTTTCAGAAGAACATAGCAGAATCCAGACTCTTAAAATATGTCACTCACAATGTCCAGGTCAAAGTTACCAAATATATGAAGAAACAGGAAACATATACTCAAGAGCAAAAACCAAAACTCAAAAGGCAATGAAGACAACCCCACTACCACCAAGATAACCCAGATTTTGGATTTATCAGACAAAGCATTTATAATATGCTCAAGAGTTTGAAGGAAAATACCCTTGGATAAATAAATAGGAAATCTCAAGAGAAATAAAAACTATTAAAAAGGAACTAAATGGAAATTCTAGAATTTAAAAATACAGTATTTAAAATAAATGTCACTCTCGCTTAACAGCAGCATACTGGAGATGAAGGAAGAGTCAGTTCACTTAAAGATAAATCAATAGAATGTATCCAATCTAAAGAACAGAGGAAAGTGGGGAAAGAATATAATAAAACAGACAGAAGCTCAGGAGTCTAATTATGTGTAACTATAATCCCCAAAGGGAAAGAGGAAGAAAATGAAGTTTTCTTCCTTTTTCTCTATATTTGAAAATGTTTGAAAAAATAATAACCTAAACTTTCCAATTTTGGTGAAAGACATAAATTACAAATTTATGTCTTTCAACCTCAGCAAACCCAATCAGGATAAATATGAAGAAAATTTTGTCTAGGTTCATTACAGTTAAAGTGCTCCAAACTGAAAAGAATAAGAAAATCTTGAAAACAGAGAAAAATAAGTTACAGAATTACATAAAGGGACATCAATTTAGATGATCACTCACTTCTCATCAGAAATAATGAAGGCCAGAAGACACGGAAACAGTATTTTTTAAATGCCAAAAGAAAAAAGCTGTCAACTCTGAAATACAAATCCAGTGAAGATATTAAAGAACAGTGGAGAAATAAAAACACTTTCAGATAAAAGAAAACTAAGGGGATTAGTTACCAGCATACCTAACACTGTAAGAAATGCCAAGAAAATTCTACAGATTGAAAAGAAATAAAACCAGCTTGAATTTCAGCTCTTCAAGAAGGAATGAAGAACATGAGAATAGTAAATATGTGGGTAAATATGATTTTTAAGTTCTTTAAAATATGATTATGCAAAGCAAAAATCACATAATATTGTGAGGTTTACATATGTAGATGTAATATATAATTCTCTATTATATATAACAACCATACCATAAAAGAGAGGGTGTAAATGGGTCTATACAGTTGCAAAGTTCTGACATTTTATATCAAATGATGTGATATTAACTACTATGTAGACTGTGAGAAGTTAAGGATATATATTATAATCCCTAGAGCAATGGTTCTCAATTTTTTTAGCCTCAAGACCCCATCACACTCCTAAAAGTTATTGAGGATGCCAGAGAGCTTTTGTTTGTGTATATCTATTAATACAAACCATACTGTAAATAAAAAATTAAGAGATTATAAAAATATCCATTTATTAATTTATTTAAAATAAGCCATTACATTCTAGCATAAATGTTTTATTAAAAAATTTTAAACAACAAAATAATAGAAGATAAGCATTGTTTTACATTTTGCAAATCTCTTTAATATCTGACTTAATAGAAGACAGCTAGATTTTTATGTCTGCGTCTGCATTCAATCTATTGTGATATGTTGTTTAGGTTGAAGCATATGAAGAAAATCCATCCTCATACATATATGTAGTTGGAAATGGAGGAGAATTTTAATAGACTTTTCAGATAATTGTGGATATCTTCTTTAATACTACACCAAAACTCAGAAGTGGAGGTTTCTTAAAGGTTAGTTGCCATGTGGAATATAAAAACCATATTGGTGAACTTTTTGTACTCTCCATTGGTCGATCTTGCATTTGAATCATTTTGTAACATCATGCATTAATCATTTGGAAAAGAATGGTCCTAGATCTTCAAAATGTTGATACATTTCATTAGACAGTATTCAAAAGCATGTGTTAATCATCAGACCATCTCATTAGAAAAGTCTTTTAGTTTTAAGAAGCTGTTAATCTTACAGTACAAGTATGTACAAGTTTCTAAAAATTACAATTTTCACTTAAAAGTTTACATTTTATCATTGGAAATAAATGCTGCCAGATGTTTTCATTGAAGTGATACACTCATTTTATTTATTTTTGAAAAAATACATGCCCAGTAGCCAAATCCAAATAAACCATTGTTTGTCTGCCAGAGTTGCCTGTCAGGTAAAAAATGGTGTTCTGTGAAAAAAAGTGGTTAGATCCACTCACAAGTCAATCACTTAAGTGCTTTTCCTCAAAATAGCTGCTGTACTTGAGTATGGAGGAGAATTACTTTAAGGGCACATCTCATCTTATCACACGAATGTTAAATACACATGTACTCTAAGGTTTATATTTAATATAAATTATATTTTCACTGCGTCACCAAAGATATTCTTCAAAGAAACTGACTTTCTTTTTTTAAGTACGAGTGCATAGTAGTAAAGAATACAGTCACTGCTGGTACCGTTCATTGCCACCATCTTGATTTATGCTAAGGCCCAATAATTTTACACACAATTGGTTTAGCACAGATAGTGAATATATCAACACAGTTGACCCAGGATAAACAATCAGAAAGGTTATTCAACGCTTTGATTATTTTGGTACCACTTGTGTTTCCTATCAGGCGTTGACATAAAAGAACATTTTCTTGGATGATTAGTTGGTGCTGACAGCATATAAATACAACAAAATAAGCCCTGCCACATCTGTACATTCATTCATTTGTAAGACAAAAATGTATTTGTAGACAAAACATTAAATTAATCTTTACATTTTCAGTTAAATACTTAAATCAGTGAATTTATGTATAATTGGAAATGGCAATGACATGGTTCTTTTATAAACTTTCCATCCAGCAGGCATTCAGCAATGTCGATTATGTAAGGCTATACTGGTTTCTCATCTATAGAGTACTTTACTGGCCAATGCAATATATTAACTTAGCCTTTATAATGCTTCAGTGAGTGGCCATTTCCATTCTAGTCTGGAAAGTTATAAAAACAATATTTGGTGTTTAAAGCATTAATGATACCTACATTTAAAATTTCAATTCCTTTTGCTTTAAATTCTGAATGATTGGTCTCAAAGTGATGCTGCAGCTTCACTTGGACCATAAAACTATTCAAAAATATTCTGTTACAGAAGACACAATAAAGTAAATTATTAACATTTATAAAACTTACTGAAAGAGGCTTCATATTTTTTCATATTTTCGTAATATTTTTTCCTTATTTATAGTTTCATCCAGTTCATTTGATGTAGATTCCTCTCTTCATTGAGTCAGAGAACTGTCTATCACTTTCATCTTTCTCAGCATCTTAGAGGTAAACAGGGAAGTTGGATGTTGGGAAAGATTATTGTGCTAAAATATATAACACAAAATTTACCATTTTAACCACTATTAAGTGTAGTCAGTGTCAAGTATAGTTCAGTATCATTAAGTACATTCATATTGTTGTGCAGCTGTCACCACTGTTCATTTTCAGAATGTTTTTCTCATCCCATACTGAAACTCTGTATCCACTAAGCAATAATTCCCCCATTTCTAGGCTAATGATCCATTCTTAAATATGAAAATATATGTAATTTTTTTATTTTAAAGTAAAATATTATATTCTAAAATCAGTTTTATTTCTAATTAATTTTTTTTAAGTTTTTGAAGAAAATTCTTAAATATTGTAAAATAAATCTTCATGGTATACATATTCTTGTGTTTCCATGTAGGAGTGAGCACAATTCTAAATAACCCGTGGATTAAAAAAAAAAAAAGAAATAACAAGGGAAATTCTAAAATATTGCAAACTGAAAGATAATGAAATAAAATATATCAAAATTTGTGGAATGCAGTAAAAAATGTACTTGAAGGGAAAAGCAGTTTTAAATAATATATTAGAAAATAAGGATATAAAATGAGTGACACAAGATTCTGCCTTAGAAATGGTAGTGGGAGTGTGTGGAGTAGGAAAACGTAAGCCCAAAGTAAGTAATAGAACTGAAATAGGCCAGGCATGGTGGCTTTGGGAGGCTGAGGCAGACAGACAGTTTGAACTCAGGAGTTTGAGACCAGCCTGGGCAATATGATGAAATCTCATCTCTACAAAAAATACAAAAATTAGCTGGCTGTGGTGGTGTGCACTTGTAGTCCCAGCTGCTCAGGAGGCTAAAGTGGGAGGATAGCTGGAGCCTGGGAGGCAGAGGTTGCAGTGAGTCAAGATCATGCCACTGCACTCCATCCAATGCAATAGAGCCATACACTGTCTCAAAAAAACAAAAAACTGAAATAAAATAAAAATAGAAATCAATGAAATAAGAAACAAAACTTGGAGAAATTAAAGCCAAAAGTTGATTCTTGAATACATCAATCAATTTTATCTACAGGAAAAGAAAACAGTGAAAATACAAATTGCCAATGTTATGAATGAAAGAGGGAATATCACTAAACATCTTATAGACATTAAAAGACAAGAGGATATATGAACAACACTTTGCTGATAAATTTGAGAACTGAGATGAAATGGACAAATTCTTTTAAATATACAACTGTAAATTGATAGAAGATGAAATTTATCTTATGTTAGATTTTGTAATCTAAGTAGACCCACATTTATTAAAGAAATTAAAGTTATTATCAAAAATTTCTCAAAACTGCAGACCCGAATGATTTCACTGGTTGATTCATCAAATATTTAAAGAAGAAACAACACCAATAGTATACAAACTCTTAGAAAATAGAGGAGGGGGCTGGACACGGTGGCTCACTCCTGTAATCCCAGCGCTTTGGGAAGCTGAGGCAGGCGGATCACAAGGTCAGGAATTCAAGACCAGTCTGACCAATATAGTGAAACCCCATCTCTACTAAAATGCAAAAATTAGCCAGGTGTGGTGGCATGCACCTGTAGTCCCATCTACTCGGGAGGCTGAGGCGGGAGAATCGCTTGAACCCAGGAGGTGGAGGTTGCAGTGAGCCAAGATTGCATCACTGCACTCCAGCACTCCAGCCTGGGCGACAGAGTGAGACTCCGTTCCCCCCACCAAAAAAAGAAAGAAAATAGGCCGGGCACGGTGGCTCACACCTGTAATCCCAGCACTTTGGGAGGACGAGGCGGGTGGTTCACGAGGTCAGGAGATGGAGACCATCCTGGCTAACACGGCGAAACCCCGTCTCTACTAAAAAAATACAAAAAATTAGCCGGGCGTGGTGGCGTGCGCCTGTAGTCCCAGCTACTTGGGAGGCTGAGGCAGAAGAATGGCGTGAACCCAGGAGGCAGAGCGTGCAGTGAGCCAAGATTGCGCCACTGCACTCCAGCCTGGGCGACAGAGCAAGACTCTGTCTCACAAAAAAAAAAAAAGAAAGAAAGAAAAGAAAATAGAAGGGAAGAACACTTTTCCTTTTTTTTTTTTTGGTTTTTTTTTTTTTTTTTTTTTTTTTTTTTTTTTTTTTTTTTTTTTTTTTTTTGAGACACCCAGGCTGGAGTGCAGTGGTGTGATCTCGGCTCACTGCAAGCTCCGCCTCCCGGGTTCAGGCCATTCTCCTGCCTCAGCCTCCGGGGCAGCTGGGACTACATGCACCCACCACCACGCCGGGCTAATTTTTTGTATTTTTAGTAGAGACAGGGTTTCACCGTGTTAGCCAGGATGGTCTCGATCTCCTGACCTCGTGATCTGCCTGCCTCGGCCTCCCAAATTGCTGGGATTACAGGCGTGAGCCACCGCGCCCGGCCGGGAGAACATTTCTTAGACCCGGTTTTATGAGGCCAGCGTTAGTTGATGCTAAAACTTGACGAAGATATAGTGGCAGCCGTCTGTATTCGCAGGTCCTACATCCATGGATTCAACCAACCTTGAACTGAAAATATTAAATAAATACAAAGTAACGATACAACAATAAAAATAATATAACTTTTTAAAAACAATACAGAATAACAACTATTTACATATTTTTCACAGTATTCGGTATTATAAATAATCTAGACATGATTTAAAGTATACAGTAGGATGTGCACACTATGTGTAAATACTATACCATTTTATATAAGGGACTTGAATATCTGTGGACTTTGGTGTATCCACAGGGGGTCTTGGGACCAATCCATGGATACTGAGAGATGGCTGTACATTAACACTTACAGACTAGTGTTCCTAATACTTAGAGACAAAATCTAATCAACATATAAAAAGGATAATTTATTGTGTCCAAAAGATGTCTATCCTAGGAGTGCAGCATTGGTTTAACATTTAGAATCAGTGTAATTCACTACATTAAAACAAAAGAGAAAAACCACATAATCATTTCAATAAACAATGAAAAGGCATTTGACTAAATTTAGTAACCTTCGTGATTAAAAAAAGAAAGAAAAAACTCTCAGCTAATAGAGAATAGAAGAAAAGGAAAGTACTTCAAAATCATAAAAGACATCTACTAAAAATCCTAAAACTAATGTCATACTTAAATATTGAATGTTCTGCCCCTAAGATTGGCAACAAAGTAAGGATGTCAGCTCTCACCATTTTTATTCAATATTCCAATAAGACAAGAAGAAGATACAAAAGGTAAAAAGTGGAAATTAAGAAGTAAAACTGTCTCTAATTGCAGATAACAGTTATTTAAGGAGAACATCTTAAGGCATATACTAAACAACTAGAATAAATGAGTTTAGCAAGTTCTCAGAATAGATCAAAATACTACAAACACATTGTATTTTTATATATAACAGGAATAATCAATTGGAAAATAAAATTTAAATGAACAACACCATTTACAATAGTAGCTCAAAAAAAAGATATTTAGGAAAAAATTTTCCAAAAAGCAAGCAATATCTGTATACTGAAAACTACAAAATACTGCTAAGAAAAACCAAAGAAGACCTAAAATTAGTGAAGAGATATGCCATGTTTGTGGATTGGAAGGTGCAGTATTGTTAAGATGGCAATTCTCCCCTAATGAATCTGTAAATTGAATGCAAACCAAATCATAATTTTACCATGCTTTTTTTAAAAAAAGGAAATTGGGCTGGATGTGGTGGCTCACACCTGTAATCCCAACACTTTGGGAGGCCTCGGTGGGAAGATTACTTTGGCCTAGGAGTTCAAGACCAGCCTTGGCAATGTAGTGAGACGCTATTTCTACAAAAAATTTAAAATTAGCAAGACATGGTGGTGTGCACCTGTAGTCCCAGCTACCTGGGGAGCTGAGGTAGGGATACCCTTGAGCCCAGGAAGTCAAGGCTGCAGTGAGCTGTGATCACACCAAAGCACTTCGGTCTGGGTGACAGAGTAAAATTCTGTCTCAAAGATAAATAAGTAAAAATTTAAAAATTGAAATTGACAAGTTGGGAAACTCACCAAGTGGTATACAGCTTTTCACATGTCAATCATACTTCAATAAAGTGGTTTAAAAAGAAGAAATTGACAAGCTGATTCCAAAATTTGTATGACAAGGTAGATGATCTAAATATTTAAAGTAGTGCTGGCTGGGCGGCGCGGTGGCTCATGCCTGTAATCCCAGCACCATGGGAGGCCGAGGTGGGTGGATCACAAGGTCAGGAGATCAAGGCCATCCTGGCCAACATGGTGAAACCCTGTCTCTACTAAAAATACAAAAATTAGCTGGTCATGGTGGCAAGTGCCTGTAATCCCAGCTACTCGGGAGCCTGAGGCAGGAGAATTGCTTGAACCTGGGAGGTGGAGGTTGCGATGAGCCAAGATCACACTGCTGCACTCCAGCCTGGCGATAGAGCAAGACTGTGTCTCAAAAATATATATATAAAAAAAAATAAAAAATAAAGTAGTGCTTTCCTATAGAATTTTCTGTGTTGATGAAAATATTCTGTAGCTGTACCGTTCAGTATGATAGCTAGCCAAATATGACTTAAAAAGTGGCTAGAGCAACAGGAACTGTTCAGGAATTTTTAGTTTAATTTAAATGTAAAAACTCTCATGTGGCTAGTGGCTATTGTGTTGAACAGTACAGAAAGTAACCCTGAAAATGAAAGGGGTTCATACTACATTATGTTGAAACTTAGTATAAAGCTACAATAATTAAGACAGTGTGCTACTGACATGAGAAAGACAGATTAGTAGAACAGAATGAGAGCTTAGAAATCAATCTACACTTAATGTGATTTATTGATTTTTGACAAAGATGGTAAAGCAGTCCAATACCGCAAGAAATTTTTTAAACTAGTGGTGCTGAAGCAACTCGGTATCCATATGGAATAAAATGAACCTCCAACTCTATTTCATACTATACACAAAAATTAATTCAAAATGGAACATAGACCTAAATGTAAATGAAACAAGTGAAAAGCTTCCAAAAGAAAACGGGGTAGTTGCAGCAGATTTCTTAGAGGGGCAATAAAAGGTAATAACCATGAAAAAATAAGTTGATAAATTAGAATTAATTAAAATTTAATCTCATCAGGCTGGGCATGGTGGCTCACGCCTGTAATCCCAGCACTTTGGGAGGCCAAGGTGGTCAGATCGCTTGAGGTCAGGAGTTCAAGACCAGCCTGGCCAACATGGTGAAACCCCATCTCTAGTAAAAATACAAAAATTTGCCAGGCGTGGTGGCAGGCGCCTGTAATCCCAGCTACTCAGGAGGCTGAGGCAGGAGAATTACTTGAACCCGGTAGGCAGAGACTGCAGTGGACCAAGATTGCACCACTGCACTCCAGCCTGGGTGACAGAGGGAGACTCTGTCTCAAAAATAAAAAATAAAAATTAAAGAAGTAAAAATTCTTATCAAAGGCAAGACTGAGAAAATGCAAAGGCAGGCCACAGACTTCAAGAAAATCATATATCTGATGAGAGTTGATTGTTAGCATATAAAAAGATCTCCTACAACTTATTGATTTAAAAAGACAACCCAGTTTGGAAGTGGTCAAAAGATTTGAATAGATTCTTCACAAAGAAGATATACCAATGCCCAGTAACACAATATTAGTCATCTGGGAAATGCAAATTAAAACCGAAATGAGATATCACTACACATCTTCCAGCGTGGCTGAAAAGATTGACAGTCCTGAATGAGGTCTATAATTGGACAGTTGGGTGGAAAAACTGAAACTGTCACACTTTGTTGGAAGTATAAAATTGTACATCCATTTTAGGAAAAGATTTGTCAGTTTCTTACACAGCTGAACTTATGACCACCATATGACCCAGCAATTCCACTCTTAGGTAGTTACCCAAAAGAGGTGAAAACATATCCACAAAACTATTTGTACAAGAATATTCATAGATTCTATCTAACTGTCATGTAAACAAACTCATATAATCAGAAAGTGGAATTAATGTGATTTACTGGCTCAATTTTCCTGGGTCTGAGTTTTCCAGGATGTGGGACTTCAGGTGCTAAAACCAGAAAACCCCTAAGCAAATCAGGAAGACTTGGTCACTGTCATTATCCTCTCAGCAATAAAAACAACTAACTCCTGATAGATACATCCAAAAACAAGGATGAACCTCAAAAACATTCTGCAGAATGAATGAAACATACAAGAGTTCATATTCTATGATGCCACTTACATGAACTTCTAGAGCAGGTAGAACTAAATTGTAAAAAACAAAGCAGGGGAGCATTTGTGTTTTGGGTTTGGTTGATGGGGAAGGGGTGTGAGGGAACTTTCTGGAATGATGATGTTCTATATTTTGGTGGAGATTTGGGTTACACAGGTGTATACATTTGTCAAAACTCAATGACTAGTAAGTTAAGGTTTCTGCATATCTGCATTCTCAAAGTATCTGTAAACACTATTGAACTGCAATGTTTTGGATACTGAGGTGTTTAGGAGTTAGGTACAACCCTTTTTCACTTATCAAGTGTGGAATTTCTTTAAAAGTGGTATGTAAGTGTCAGAGACAGGGAAAGGAAAATCATTCCTTGAGAATTTCTCCTGAGTTGAATTGTTTGTTCTGACTCTATTTTAGGAAGGTTTTCTTCAACTTTTGATAACACTTTCCATGTCACTGGATCCTTATTTTTCATTTTGTAATCCTGTATTTTGCGGGGGTGAATCTTTTGTTTTCCAAATGAGTGGGTGTCTTTCGTTGTTTTATGTTTGTAATTTGACTAGAGGTTGTTTGGTTTGTTGTATTAATTACTTCCACATTGATTCTTTGCTCTTTTCTCACAATCTTTTTTTAAAAGCTTCCATAGTATTTATAGATTTAAACAGAGTTTCTCTGTATTATAGCCTGTTTCTGACATTTGTCTTATTTCCCAAAGCAGTGCATATAAACTTTTGCAGTTATTTTTGAGGATGGTAATTCTTACAGCATTCTGTTTTCTGGTTCTTGTTTCCTTACTTTTCTTTAATAATACATTACTTCTAAAATTGGATCTGGAGTGGTTTTAGATTAACTTTTTTATTAACAATTTTTTTTTGGATTCACAAAAATAAAATAGCATATTGTAGAAAATTTTAGCCTAATTTTTAAGGTTTGCCAGTTTTATTTTCACACATACTTTTTGTGATGGTAGTGTGTTAGCTCAGAGAAGGTACTCTGTTACTATCCCAACATCTTTCAGGGTATCTTTTATGGTTTTGTTCTTTCTTTTCATATACCTCTAAAATGAGTTGTTCTGAGGAAGTCAGTTATAATAATAGTTCTCAACCCCACAAGAGCCCTGCAAGACCCAGTGCAGTTCTAATGAAAACATTTTTAATTACCTGTTTCTATCCTGAAATTAATGGCTTTTTAACCTACCTACACACATAAAATTCAGTGTAATTGCCTTAATTGTAACATAACGAGGAAATAAAAGAGAGTAATTAATAAATATTTTGATACATTACTTTTGGAGCATGATGTAATAGATGTTTGTATTTAGACACAGAAACCATGAATGGGGCAGCTATAAATGCAAACTGTTACGGTGTGTTGCATTGGTCACTTGTATACCACAAGCAATATTGCTGTCAATGTCATGATTTTCTGAAATATTTGAACAACTGATAAAATTCTGAAGAAAACAAAGTACAAATTTCCTTCAATTTACACATTCTATGTGTTTCTGGAAATTTGGGCATCTATTTAAACTATGCAAACATGTACTTCGTTTATATTCAAAACAGAATTAGGTTCTGACTCAGATCATTATAAAGAGGTGTTTCATCTTCATGAATGTCCGGGAGGACATTAGAAAGTTATCAAGGCCAGAGCACAGTTATCTTAGGTGGAGGATTCTCCTGTGACTTGCAAGTCATCTAGCGTCCCTGGACCTTGTGCACTAAGTGCCATAATTGCCCCTTCTTAATCATTGTGACAACCAAACACAAACTTCCAAAACACAATATTGGGTGTTTGTGTGCAATGGAACTCTTTGGCAAGGATGTCACAGTAATTTTTTTAATGCATAAAATAAAATACACAGGATTGCAAAGAAAATGGATTTATGGAAATACAGACCCCAGGTTAAGAGTCTCTGCAAGAGGTGACTACCACACCCTTCTCCAATATACACACTCCAGTTGAGAACCACTAAGTTGGAAGAGCTTTTTATGTTGAGGGAAATGCTGAAAGCCATAGTCTTAAAATTTTAAGGATTTGAAAGTACATATGGGTGCCCAGAACATTTGCCATCAACACTGTCATCAATAGGGGACTAACAACCACTCTCTAATAGAATCTAAAAGAATGAAAGCAAATAGCATAGGAACTCTATTTCTATTCTAATTTTGTATCAGAAATTAAGTGTATCAAATGGACTAATGCTTCTGTTTTCCATTCTTTTCTCATTACGACTAAACTACCTCTTTGATTAACATCAATTAAAGTTCAGATCTTTTGCCAACTTGTTTATTCATATATTAAAAGACAACTTTGGCAGAACAAAAATCTTTCTCCAGCTGCTATTTGGCAAGTTGGCAAAAAACGTCCACATATTAAACACAAGCAGTTCTAGGAATAGAAATTGAAAAGCAAAATAATCAAGAGTTTATTTCAACAGGTGCTCACTTAATGCTTTCTAGGAGTACATTGCAAGAGGTGACCATATTGTATGTACATGAATAGCTTGTCATGACAAATGTGTAGAATACTAAAGATGATTTTTATTTGTTTTAGGGTATGTCTCTGTGCCAGACTGTCGTCGTGGGCTCTGTAGTCATTCTTCTGTACTCTTCCAGAGCTTGTTATAATTTGGTGGTGGTCACCATATCTCAGGATACATTAGAAAGTCCATTTAATTATGGCTGGGATAATCTTTCAGATAAGGTAAATACCTACCACATATTCCCAGTCTAACAATGTGATAATTAACTTACCCTCATCTAGGAGAATACTGTAGTGTTTGACTTACAACGGAATCTCTGTTTACTGTCAGTAATCATACTTAAAGCTTTGTGTTTAAAAGTCTTTATATATGTGTGACATTTGAAATCGTTCTTCACAGAGAACTTCTATCAAAGGAGTATTTTCTCTCTCCTTTTTGGTAAATAATAATAGTGCCACAGGCCTCTTGGTCGTATGCTAATTTTACTTATTTTTGTTAATGATGGTGTTTAAATATTTCTAGATAAATGAATTGGCTATTATTAGCCAATTTTCCTCCTCTTTATTAGGAGGAAAGTAACTCTCCCCTACCCAAGAATTACATATACTCTTACTATTTGGTTCAGGTTTAGATGTTTAAATAATGGCTTTCATAAAAATCTGGCTTTGTCAGCCTTGATAATGGGAGAGCATTCGTAGTTCCTTGGGTGTCCAGGTATTTGCTATCATAATTCCCAGTACTCTATGCATATTTAACTTTCTAGCATTCCCATATGCTTCCTAAATGTACATTTTGACATAGCTATGTGTCATATTTTAATAGTAATTTAGCTTTGTACTGAATTTTAGGGACCTTGGAATACTGTTTTTCATTTACCTTTCTAAAGTGAAGGAATTTTCACATGTGGTTCCTTGTGGCAGATTCTCTTCACTCTTTTTTCCATTTCCCTCTCCCAACATCTGATAGAACAGAAACAAATTTAATATGTAGATTAGGTCCAAAAGCATATTTTAAGTAGAGCTGAGCTGAGTGACTTAACATGTTACATTTTTCTACAGGTGTAATTCAGGGTAAGTGCTGTTATTTTGCCTATGGAGCAGCTGGAACAGTAATGTCTTTAAAAGTCACTCTCTTCAGATTATGGGGCCTAAATATGAGATCACTCCTTATTATCCATATATTAAAATGGTCATAAACTGATACATTTTAAAAATTAACTGCTTTTTATTCTAACTTCAAAGCATTTTATGTCCTTTAAAGGATAAGTGTCATTACGTGAGAAACCACAAAATATAGAAAGTTTTAAAGTTTATGTGCCTGTAGTTAATATATTTTATCTTACCTGATTTGAAACAAGTTAACTGTGGAGGTGATTGCTTATACATTAAACAGATGTAAAAATTCTCGGCCATATTCTGTTTACAGGCTCATGTAGAAGACATAAGTGGAGAAGAGTATATAGTATTTGGAATGGTCCTCTTTCTGTGGGAACACGTGCCAGCATGGTCGGTGGTACTGTTTTTCCGGGCACAGAGATTAAACCAGAATTTGGTATGATATCATAATATTCCCCAATGCTTGTTCTCTTATTTTTAAAAATTATGGAACATTTGTATTGATTTTCTATTTTTGGCAAAGGTTAAAACTAAAAATTATTGTAGTTTCTAGCCTTCTTAGTGGAAAAGTAAAACCTTCATATGCTATCTAATACTTTGTTCACAGGCACCTGCTGGCATGATAAATAGTCACAGTTACAGTTCCAGAGCTTACTTTTTCGACAATCCAAGACGATATGATAGTGATGATGACCTGCCAAGACTGGGAAGTTCAAGAGAAGGAAGGTAGATGTAACAAAGCCACTTAGCCTGAATTATTATTGAAATTGATTGAAAAAAAAAATCTAAGCTTTAACCAAAATATGAAAAAAGGTGATTTGGTAGTAATATGTCAATAAATAAGATCGGCAATACTGGAGTTTAAAGCAGATGTTAAACCCAGGGTGGGACCTGCATTATCAGGAACTACCATCTGACTAAAGCGTATATGCCTTTGGGCTTAAATGGTACCAACATTTCAGGATCACTTGCCGGTTCAGAGCTGTTTGTGGGAGGGGGATGCACAAGGAAGAAATACCATTATAGTGATTATGTATCTGTTTCCATATCTCTAGTGCTGGTCAAAATTCAGAGAAACCCTAGATAAAACTCTGGGGAAGCTTAACTGCCATAGGAAATCTTCCCATGCCCTCCTTGTTTCAAAACCATTTCAAGTCCTTAACTAGTACACTATTAGCTGTGATTTGGGCAAGGAGAAAAGCTTAATGGCTGAAGCCATCAAGCATAATGGCTTCAGCTTGATATGACATTTTCTGTAATCCTAACTTCATCAGGACAAGTTACATAATCTGTTTTTTGAGCCTGTTTTTCATCTGTAAGATAGGGATAATAGAACCTATCTCAGAGGTTTGTTGTGAGGGTTAAATGTATATGTGCGTCTGCATACATACATACATACACAGATGTCTTAGAATAGAACCTAGTACAAAAGGACTACATTGTTATCAGCTGATGATCAAGTTCTACCAGTTCCGAGTGGCATTTATTCATTCTTTTGTAACATAATGCGATATAGAATCCAGGATATTAGATAAAAGTCAATAAATTTGTGGAAAGGCATTATGTTATTTGACAAAGAACATATTTCAATATATTTGATTGCTTTTATTACAAAATTCATTGAAAATGCTAAAAATTCAAATGTGACTTCTTATATCCTGATCATAGTCCTATGGCTTCTTTGCCTTTTTTTGTTGCAGTTTACCAAATTCGCAAAGTTTGGGCTGGTATGGCACCATGACTGGGTGTGGCAGCAGCAGTTACACAGTCACTCCCCACCTGAACGGACCTATGACAGATACTGCTCCTTTGCTCTTTACTTGTA
Source organism: Macaca thibetana thibetana (assembly GCF_024542745.1). Taxonomy (NCBI): domain Eukaryota; kingdom Metazoa; phylum Chordata; class Mammalia; order Primates; family Cercopithecidae; genus Macaca; species Macaca thibetana. Next base: position 55,097,923 of record NC_065584.1, on the reverse strand, counting down.
GTAATTTAGATTTGAACAATCATCATAGCTTATATGTGACACCACAAAACTGACAGCATCACCAAGTCATGATTCTTGAGTTGTTTTTCATAAATGTGTATATTCGATGTGTTTAAATTCCATCTACATAAACATTCCATTATCTGTTGCAACTGAAAACAAAATCTGGAAGTGTGGCTGTGTTTGGTAAAGAACACAGCTATTATTTTTGACCTTTTCATAGTAAAATGAAGTAAAACGGAAAGTTTGGAGTAGGAGAAAAGAGAGATTAGATCTTAAGGCACTTGATGGCCTCCAAAAATCCTGACTTTGGAACATCAAATGCATGTGTGCACTTTTATCTTTGTTCTGAAAGAGTCACTGCAGTCCCCAAAGTCATATGCCAATGTTCACACTGGAATACTATATTGTACACCGAACTGGAAGGCAATTTTCCTATGAAAATCAAAGCCTGTATATTCATTGGTATGCTCTATATGGAAATCTTAATAAAAATTTTATAGTGTGAACAGTGCAGAGTTAAGGTATAAAAATGTTTCACTCTCTATAAAAATCTACTGAAAATGTGTAATCATTGAAGACAGTTCTTTTAAGCATGATTTTAAAATAGCGACTGAAATTCAATCATTTTAAACAAATGATAGTAGTAATCCATTAGTTATGGCCAGCAGTGTTCTTTGGAGGCCACAATAATTTCAAGAGGAAAATATACCAGTGAAAATGGTGTGGCTATTTTGAGTAGAATTGGTCAGTTGATTATTTTGTATAATTGAGATATATGTGGTAGTTTAAGCATGATTCTTCAAGAAAGCAATAGTGACTTTTGCATAGGGAGATTTTGGTAGAAACTTCTTGGGACTAAACAAGTTTAGAGATGCATTTAAGAATTATTCACAAAATGTATAATTCTAAATTAAAACAAATATATTTTCAAAAGCATTTGATTTCTCTGAAGCATGATATAGCAGTGAATCAGGATTGTCCTCAGGTAAATGAAATCATGATACATTATTGCAGTGAACTCAAGTGCAATACTTTGTGAGACATATAATTCCTCCTATGATTTTCACATTTGTATATCTTGTATATGGGAAAAGCCAAATTAAATTGAATTCAAATTAATTCCAGCATTAGACTAAATGAGCAAATTTAAGTAAATGTACAAACTAGGTAAGTATAAAACCACAGGTTAACAATATTGGAGTACTTTTAGAATTACATTAAAACTGTCTTAAATGTCCTATCCCAAATCTTAAAAAGAAGAAAATGGTAGGCTAAGATAATACAGAATTTTAAAATGCACTTTGTACCAGTGTCTATATGGAAAGAAGTAGATGCTGAATACCTCAAGATGCCAAGGGAACAAGCAACATTGGGAAGTTGTCACAACATGCTCAAAGACTAACTACAATTGTCTGCTATCTATTTCTTCAGAACTGAAACTAATACGAGTATCCTTTTCTGTTTTATACTTTGATTAGAATGTTATTTCCTCCCAAGTAGCTGAGACGGAGGCTGAGGCGGGAGAATGGCGTGAACCCGGGAGGCGGAGCTTGCAGTGAGCCGAGATCACGCCACTGCACTCCAGCCTGGGAGACACAGCGAGACTCCGTCTCAAAAAAAAAAAAAAAAAAAAAAAGAATGTTATTTCCTCTCTTACTTAAAATGTATTTCAACTTTTTAACAACTGATACAATAACTTCACAAAAGTAAAACACTAGGTTGAAACCCTAAGGAAAAACTGAAATTGTTAATGCTTTCCATCTTTTGGGAGGCAAGTACAGAGACAAATAAATTTCTTTTTATGATACAAAATGACTTTGTATTCAATCAGAAGCATATACTTACATTATTTTGGGTTTGTTTGTAAGTTCTCTCATTGTAACCAAGTTATTTAAAATTGTATAATATAAAAAGTTAACCGTGGTATTAAGTGACAAAAGCGTATTTTTATTACAACTTCAGTTGTTAGATTTCTTCTCAGAATGCCAACTGTTTATTTTGCTAATAATGTTAGGTATCTAACATTAGATAGAGCTGTCTGAAAAGATACATTGTCTTCGTTAATCCTTGGGGTTCAAGGTGATGACGTTTTTCTGGTAAGGTTCCCCTTGATAATGTTCCTATTTAACCAAACTAAAAAAGATTACTTTTTAAAAATTTCTCAGAAAAAATAACTTGGTTCTTTCTGCTGCATTAGTTGATTGTTCCAAATTTGAGATTTGTAAGTTTATTCTTATCACTGACTAGGGTACCCAAATTCTTGCATTTGTCTCCTTATACACATCTAACACATCACCAAAGACAAATAAAGATACACTCTGGCCCAATCTTTGCTTAAAAATTCCAAAGCACTAGGAGCACTTTAAGTTTGGTCTCGAAAGTTGTTTATAAAATCAAAGGGCTACCGATTCCCTGTTCATCCTGCACTGAAGCACATGATGACAATATCAAACCTTCATTTTTGTTCATTAAAAAGTGAATTTCATTACTTACGTGTGTAATTCTATAGTGATTAGCAGTATTTGTTTTCATCATTTCACTTGGGTGGCCATTAATTTTGAAACTTTTACCACTCATTGTAGTTGGTTGTAGTTTTATGGAAAATGTAATTTATAGCTAAAGTGGCTTTTTTATGCATAGCTGCCTTTTTTATTGTTTAACAGTGTTTCTCAGCTATATAATCAGTTTCAAACTGGTTGTAAAAGTATAGCTGTGGCCAATGAATGTATTTATTTGTTGTTTCACTAAATTGTAACAAAACACTACTATTGAAAATAAAAGTGTTTGTGCTTTTATTTAGAGGTCTGGTTTTCTTCATCTCTTATAATGGACTAAGTTTCTATCATATAAGGATAAGAACATAGTGCTACCACAAAAAAAAAAAAAAGAGAAAAAAATCAGGAGTTACAAATGATAGTTTGCCTTTAGTGATCGCATAATTTGTCGTATCACTTAATATACACCAGTTTGACATGAAGTGCCATGCAGTTTAAAATGCCAATACATTATTAGATAGTACATTTTTATTCAAACATTAAGCTAAGAAAAATTGTTGTATGAAATAATTTGTAACACCTCTCCCCGTCCCTTTAGAATCTTAAAACAGGAATCCATTTATCTACCTTATAATCCTAGGAAGGTATTCTTTGATTATTCAAGAAATTCTTCAATGATGCTTAACACAATTTTCCCATGAAAGAAGTTCCTTTTCTTCCCAGAATAGACCCTTTTCATGACCCACCAAAAACCATACCAAATCTTGAATACAATTTCAGCTTTATTGACCCCCTGAAGTCTACAAATCCTTGGGACTCTACTGACCCTTGCTGTAAAGTGAAGGGAGTGAAAGTATTTGGAATAAAGGTAGGACCTCTAATATAATAAAGATGTCACTTTAAAATCAATTTATTCAACAAACATTTATTAAACGTTCATATGCCAAAAACTATGCTATGGAGATGCAAAAAATAAAAAGGTTCCTTTTCCTGCCCTTAAGGAGCTCACATTCTAGTGAAGAAGACTTTTGAAAAATAAAACAATACAGTACAATTTAAGTGACATACAATAGAGGTAGGTTGTAATTACAGTGGTGACACAGAAGTAGAAGTTAGATGACTCTCCTTGAGTGGAGCAAGGGAGATTTTACAGAGGAAATGCTTATGTCAGGCCTGCAAGATGCATAGGAATTTTCCAAGTTGGGGAAGGATGACCAGCGCACTTGATGCAAAGAGTACAGCATTTACCAAGGCGGGAAACCTGGCCATACAGGGCTTTTGAAGAACTGTTAAGTCTGTTTCACCAGAACATTCGGTGGAGGAAACACATTACACATCAGAAGACCTTGTACACCAACCAGAGAGGTTTGGCTTTCTCCTGAAAGTTCCTGAAGTCACGGAAGGGTATTAGGGAGTAATGCTGTCAGAGTGCTTCTAGAAAGCCTACTCTGGTAACATTGAGCAACAAATAGGAGACCAGCTAGGTATAGGAGGCAGGTTAGTACTGTAGGTATTAATAATATCAATGAAGATGAAAGAGTGATGTATCAGAGAGGTGGAGATAAAATCAGTAAAACTTAAACACTAAATGATAGGGGAAGGTGGAGAAGAGGAATGAGCCTAGAAAACATAGAATATAATGGTTCTAAAATTAACCAAAGTAAGGAACACAGGCATTAGAGTAGGTTTTGCAGACAATGAATGTTTTAAGACACACACAGGTGTCTGTGGGACAACCAAGTAAAGTGCAGCAGGCAGATGGATTGAGGAGTTTGGCTAAAGATAAGGATTTAGGAATTGCTGAACTGAAATGACCCAAGCGTGAGAAGTGGTGTTATGATTAAGAGGAAAAAAAAATGGAGGCCTGAGGAATAACATTAAAGGAATAAATGAAGAAGCTAAAAAGGGGGGGTTCAGGAGTGAGCAAAATGTAAAAAATCAAGGGAATAAATCTTTCAAGTACAGGCTGTCAAAAATGTCAAATAAGTAATAGCTTGTGAATTAAACTGTGGATTTAGAATTGATTTTAGACTTCACAGGAAGGGACTGTTAACTATACAGCCAAACGGCAGATTTCAGTTGCGGAGCCAGTGGAAGGTGACAAAGTAGAGGTAAGAATATTCCTTCAAAAGGATTGGCTGTTTAAAAAAAAAAAAAAGGAAAGGAAGCATAAGATGAGAGAGGGGGATACACAAAAAATGGCCATTTGAACCCACACTGTATTTTATGTAGAGTGATCACTTCATAGTCTTTTGAGTCTCCAAGAGGATTGACTTATTTAGTGGGTTAATGTCTTTCTTTTCCTGCCTTAGAGAAAATGAAGTGGCAGAGGAAAATAGGTCACATTATTAAACTTAGTTCTGCGATTATTCATTTAAAATATACTGAATACATATGCATACATTCATCCAACAAATATTTATTGGATACCAAGTATGTGCTTGGCACTGTAGCAGGCCTTAGGGACACAGAAGAAAAAGTGTACAGCAGTGTCAACTGACATTTCTTAACCACTATATAAATAAACCCCACTCTACTAATAATGGGACATTTCAACATGTTATACCTGATAAGACATATGTAAAGAGGGCACATGATTTTGAGGTATATAGCTTTTTCTCTACAATTACCATGTGATATAAATTCCTAAACCCCTTCAAATAGCTTTATAAATGAAGAGCTTCCATTAATGAAAACCTCCCAAAATTACAGTTCAGTTTTAGGGAGACAAAGGAACTTCGTGTATAAAAAAACAAAACTTAAACTGGGTATGGTGCAGACACCTGTATTCCCAGCTACTCGGGAGGCTGAGGTGGGAAGATCACTTCTGCCCAGGAGGTCAAGTTCCAGCCTGGGCAACACAGCAAAACCTTGTCTCTAAAAAAAAATTTTAATAAAATAAATAGCCTACCCTATTACTATACACATCAAGCGTAAAATGGGCAACAAAACTCAAAAAGAACTTTAGACTGGAACTTGAAATTATTATTTATTCTAAGGCTTATAGTAGTATAGTTCCAGAATTGTGGGAGGTTTTTTTTTTTTTTTCTGAGAAAATCATTTTTAGAAATTATTCAGTATTACACTGAAGTATTTAGGGTTAAAGGGGCATGATGCCTGTAACTGACTTTCAAATGATTGAGGAAAAATTGTGTGTGTGCGCATGTGTATGTGCATGTGAGTGTGTGTGTGCGCGTGTGTGTACAAAGAAAGCATGAAAGATAAAGTACATATGAACAATTAGTGAATCTGGGTAAGAGAGCTCTTTGTACTATTTTTGAAACTTTTCTGTAAATTGGAAATTATATAAAAATAAAAAGTGTTCCCCAAATTTTATTTAGTATTAGGGAAAGTATTATGAGAATAAATATATAATCTATTCAACTTTTCACAATGTTTAGAAATCTCCTGTGCCTTTGAGTTGTTATTGTACATTTCTACACACAAAAATAACCCAATCAAAATAGCAATATCATTCTAAAAGTGATTTGTTTCATACCAATGTATTTTAGGATTGCCAGATAAAATACAAGACTCCCAGTTAAATTTGAATTTCAAACAAATAATTTTTTAGTATAAGTATTTTCCAAATATTCCATGTAACATATTAAAAAACTAATTGTTGTTTATCTGAAATTCAAATCTAACTAGACAATCTTTATTTTTATTTGCTAAATCCAGCAACCCTAAATGTATTGAAAAATTCTACATTGCTAATTACGGGTCATTCATGAGGCCTCCTTAGCATTTTCCTATTAAATGCTTGCCATATTTACCATAGTTTTATTTATATTACATCTTATTACACAAAATGCTAGTTTCAGACACTTAGAACATTCACTTTTATCATATATGAATTTGATAATCCTCCTTTTATTCAATATTAAACTTTAAAATTTGTACCACATTATTAAAGTATTACTTTTCCTCACAGTAGTATTATACATAGACTTAACACAATTTTTTAAAATGTGTTTACTTAAAACAATATAATTCTCCTTTACAAAAGCAACTTTATATAAAATGTTTGGCTTAAGACTGTCATTGCTATTATGCCTTTGAATGAAATTCCACTCTTTGGCCTCCACTGTCCAGAAACAGGCACATATCAGCTTGTTTTCTTTAATGAATACTTTGTAACAAGTTCCTGAAGTTTTCTAATTCTTTCACACTTGTAGAAATTCTGTAACCAAAAAATATTTCACTCAGAAATCATCTTAGATAAATTTTATCTGTAAAAGTTACTCACTTTGCATTTTAAAACAACATTTTTAAAGTAACTTATTTCAATAAATTTCAGGTGCATAAAACATTTAATATATTTTAATATATTTTAGTTCTTAATTTGACATGGTAAAACTAAGGTATTAATGTCCAGAAATTAGTTATTTTAAAAGTATTTAAATATGCATGCCAGATTCAGTGATTCACTCCTGTAAACCCAGTATTTTTTGAGGCCAAGATGGGAGAACTGCTTGAGGCCAGGAATTTGAGACCAGCCTGGGCAACACAGGGAGACCGGGTCTCTACAAAAAAAATTTAAAAATCAGCCAGTCATGGCTGTGTGTACCTGTAGTCGTAGCTACTTGGAAACCCGAAGTAGAACTGCTTGAGCCCAGGAGTTCAAGGACAGTGAGCTATGATCATTCCACTGCACTCCAGCCTGGGCAACATAGCCAGATCCTATCTCTAAAAAACCAAATTATTTTAAATAAATAAAATAGCCAGGTGCAGTAGCTCATGCCTGTAATCCCAGTGCTTTGGAAGGCCAAGGCGAGCGGACCACTTGAGTCCAGGAGTTTGAGACCAGCAAGGGCAATATAGCAAAACCCTATCTCTACAAAAAATTAGCCCAGCATGGTGGTGTGTGCCTGTATCCCAGCTACTCAGGTGACTAAGGTGGGAGAATCTATTGAGCCTGGGAGGCGGAGGTTTCAGTGAGCTGAGATCACATCAGTCAATCAAATACCTAAGTATGAGATACATAAGTATTTAAATACTTCTGTATTTTAAGCATTCATAAGTATACTCCCTTTATATTAAAGCATATAGTATTTGGTATAAAATATGTATGTATACAAATATAATATTTAGGTATAAGTATTCATAAAAGTATTCATCTGCTTAATATTAAAGAATATAAGTATAAAGTATATAAACACAGAACTATAACTATTTTTAAATGCATAAGTATATGAATACTTAAAATACACCATATTTAGTAAATGTAGAAAGAATCAATGCTATTGGCCTATAAAGAGTAAGAATATTAAATGTATGACTACATTGTTTTCAGTAATTTTTGTAAAGTAAATTTTGTTCATTTTGAGTGCACTTAGTTCTGCTCTCTATCATGAAAAAAACAGTAGATTAATGAAATATTAACTATCAAACCCCTGGGTGCGAGAGACACAATTTTGAAGGTCAATTATTTCAAGCCCAAAATTATAATATTTTTTAAATGAGGAAATGTAGTCCTTTAAAAAATATTAATTTTTATAAATCTCAGCATTTCTTGCATGATAGGCCAGAAAGAATGCATCTGTAAATATTTTAATGTAAGTTCCTTATTTCATGCTTTTCTTTAATCATTTTGATGGGAAATAATTGTTTTAAAAAGAATCATTAACCTTTTTATATAATGGTGAATTCACAAAGAGATTTACATGTACACCTATGTTAAACATGATTTTTCTAGCACCACAAAAATAATTGGATAGCAAAAAAATGTGCTTTTAAACAATTTTTAATATACAAATTCGATAAGATGAATATTAAAATTCAATCAGTAATTATAATTATGATTTTATATTTACATGTATGCACATTTTTTTTTTTTTTTTTTTTTTTTTCTGAGATAGTGTCTTGCTCTTCTGTTGCCCTGGCTGGAGTGCAGTGGTATGATCTTGGCTCACTGCAACCTGTGCCTCCCAGGTTCTAGCGATTCTTCTGCCTCAGCCTCCCGAGTAGCTGGGACCACAGGCATGCTCCACCACGCCTGGCTAATTTTTTGTATTTTTAGTAGAGTTGGCCAGGCTGGTCTCGAACTCCTGGCCTGAAGTGATCCACCCACCTCAGCTTCCCAAAGGGCTAGGATTACAGGCATGAGCCACCGTGCCGCGCCCTAATTATGATTACAAAAGTCAACAGATGAAAATAAAGACCATCATGTACCAATTGTATATGTCTACATACTTGAGGTATTTCATAATATCCCATAATTCTGTAGTGAAATAATTTCTTCAAAAAAAAAAATTCCTGGCTGGGCACAGTGGCTCACGCCTGTAATCCAGCACTTTCAGAGGTGGAGCCAGGCAGATCACCGGAGGTCAGGAGTTCAAGACCAGCCTGGCCAACATGGTGAAACCCTGTTTCTACTAAAACTACACACACACACACACACACACACACACAAATTAGTCAGGTGTGGTGTCATGCACCTGTAGTCCCAGCTACTTGGGAGGCTGAGTTGGGAGAATCACTTGAACTCAGAGGGCAGAGGTTGCAGTGAGCCGAGATCACACTACTGCACTCCAGCCTGGGCTACAGACCAAGACTCCATCTCAAAACTAAATAAATAAATAAAATAAAAAGGATATTCCTTACCCAGTTTTTTCTGAGAGCATATATGTTGCTTTAGACTTACTTGGCTACCAGAAGCAATTTCAGTACATTCAAACTAACCTTCCAAATGCGTTGAATAATGATACTATTTCTTGTCTGGTTAGATGGAATTCATAACTAGGTCCACTTTCTGGCATATTTGCTATCAATTTCTCAGAAAATAAGATCTTCAGAGCAGTGCCCAAACCCTGAGTCTATAACAGAAATAAGAAAAAAATAAAAATTAGAAAATTATTCATGCAAAGGGTAAATGAGAAATAGGAATGACGAGATTTGCTTACCTGAAGCTTTCCCCACAGACGACATTTAAAACAACCAACACAATCCATGATTCTTGAAATATTTCTAAAATGCAGTCGAAAGTCCTCCTGAAAACAATTTAACAAAATTTTATTAAGATGTACTATACAGTCAATTACTGAGTATTTTCAGAGCACGTTCTATGTGCCTAACACTGTGCAAGGTACTATGGGGTACCAAAAATGAGAAGAGCACTAATATTCATTGATTTTACATACCAGATCCTTACATATACAATCTCATTTAATCTTCACCATGAATCCAAAGGTAGATATTATTATAATCTACACCTAATGTAAAAAACAAGATTCAGAGTGTTTAGGTAACTTGCTTAAATTCCCACACTAGTAAACAAAAAAACTTAGAACCCAGGCCTGCCTGACTCCAAAGCTAAACTATCTGCAAAAATATACAAAATAACTTTGTCAAGGTGTCCATGGTAGATGATTAACTACATGTCAATAGGTGGAGAAAGGAGGGTGAGGCAGGGTTAGAGACCATCATTTACCAGAAGGAATGAGGGAGGGAATGAGTGAAGAAGGTTTCTTTTTTTTTTTTTTTTTTTTTTTTTTTTGAGAGGGAGCAGCGCCCGGCTGGAGTGCAGTGGCAGGATCTTGGCTCACTGCAAGCTCCACCTCCCGGGTTCACACCATTCTCCTGCCTCAACCTCCTGAGTAGCTGGGACTACAGGCGCCCGCCATCACGCCCGGCTACTTTTTTGTATTTTCGGTAGAGACGGGGTTTCACCATGTTAGCCAGGATGGTCTCGATCTCCTGACCTTGTGATCCGCCCGCCTCAGCCTCCCAAAGTGCTGGGATTACAGGCGTGAGCCACCATGCCTGGCCCATTGTTACCATATCTTAATAATATTCTCTATCTTGGTTTCAGTACCTGTCCAGTAAGAGGTACTAATTTTTTTATTTTTATGACCACATGACATCCAAGCAAGAGGTACTAATTTTAAACCTATTTTAAAAAAACTAACCAGTAATATTACTCTACAAAGATTCTGTGATCTTTTAGGTTTCCTTTAAACTACAGCTTTGACCAAAACTTATAGAAAAATCATACTTTTAACAATAACAACAGAGTAATAAGGTTACTCTAAAGAACATGTTCCCATCCTATGAGCTGTTGACTTCTAGAAGACTTAATAGTTATTATGAGGATCTACAAAATCCACATGGAGACAAGACTGTATACCACAAAATAAATAGCTCACATGTATGCACTATAAATTTCCAAATGGATAGAAATGTTATGATCAATAAAACACAACTTTTACTTTAAAAGTGTTACTAAATGCACGGTAGCTTTTTGGCAATCATATTTTCAAAATCAACAGATACTAAAAATACTCTGTCATGAGAAGAGGCCTTGAAAGTTCCTGAGTATAAGAGACTCTCATACTTGTGAGAGTTGGAAGCCTCTGTTCTAAAAGATTGTGCTTGCTTTTGTAGATGCTAATTTCAATGTCCGATTCTACGTTAATTCAAATACTTGAAAGTGACAGCTCTTGAGTAAGTCTTTGTATGACATGTACAGAGAGCAGGCATGGTTGTACAATAGCCAAATAAACACTGTAAAATTAAAACCAAGCACATCAAATAGCATGCATCTTCTGCTTAAGTGAACTTAATATGCTAGGACCAAATAAATAGGCTAGAAATTTACTAGATCAAATTAGTAAAAATTAGTAAGGATTTCACATGAGAAAATCCTTGTGACTTAACAAATAACAATCATGTACAATAACTTGAGTATATCCCCTAATTATCTCAGGTTAGAAAAAGTATGGTCCTTAAAATAACCAGTACCTAAATCACTTACAGATTTTACTTGTTTAGACATACAGTTTTAGGTCATCACTTTAAATTACAGCCAGTCAACAGAATGATCAAGCATTCTGTGATTCATATTCAGTGAAACCAACTGACCAGTTCTTGCGCAAATTCTCAAATATTTTACAAGTCTTCAAATGAGATCAAATTCTATTTGAATTGAATGCTAAATAATTCTCCTTCATGCAAGTCCTCTATTTCTAACCATACATTGATAGGGTACTAAGGAAACAAGATGAGATTTTTTAAATTAATTTATAAATATGACTGTTCAAATCGATGTTTACCAGAAACCACTTTTTAAAAAAGTAAATCTTTGATAGTAGCATGTTTTGTTTTTTACATCTTTCCTGTAAAAGATTCAGAAAAATTCTCTGTTACATAAAGAATCTCTACCTAAACTTCATAGGACATTAAAGGTGAGTGTTTCCGAGTTTTGATCAAATTAAAACACCGTGAGAAATCCTTCTAATCTGCACGATTTAAAAAGAGCTGATGCCAGAACACTTTCCAATAAAGCAGCAAGTAAACTAAAAAAAAAGGAACATATTGAAAATAGTAGGAAAAAAAGAAGTCTTATTACAGCATCTTCCCCCTCACTTTCTAGTTCCTGGAAGCTGTTTAGGCAGATTATATAAGCACTGAGGTATGTATTTGTAGCAAGAATGCTTCAAGTAGGAGGTAGATGGGAAGTCAAGAATAAGTATTATCTAACAGCAAAAAAACTGAGTGCATAAAATCAGCTTCTTTCATTACAGAAAGAAAGAATAAGAAGCAGAGGAAGATATTTGTAAATATTTTGATGAAATCAGGCTGGCTATGGTGGTGGCTCACACCTGTACTCCCAGCACTTTCGGAGGCCAAGACAGGCGGATTGCTTGAGGCCAAGAGTTCAAGACCAGCCTGGGCAAAAACAGTGAGACCCCCAACTCAACAAAAAAATTTTAAAAGTTAGCAGGGCATAGTGGTGCCAGCCTGTAGTCCTAGCTACTCAGGGGGCTGAGGTGGGAAGACTGCTTGAACCCAGGAGTTCCAGGCTGCAGTGAGCTATGATTGTGCCTCTGCACTTCAACTTTGGTGACAAAATAAGACCTTATCTCTTAAAAAAACAAAAATATATATACAATATGTATGAAACCAGACATATTTATACAGAAATCTATCTATACATATCTACCATATCTAGTATCTATATCCAGTATCTTTATTAAGACAAAGCCCAAATCATTGTTAATTGTTACCATATCTTAACAATATTCTCTATCTTGTGTTTCAGTACCTGTTCAGTAAGAGGTACTAACTTTTACTATTTTTCTATAACCAGATGACATCCAAGCAAGAGGTACTAATTTTAAACCTACCTTAAAAAAAACAACTACTCAATAATATTACTCTACAAAGATTCTGTGATATATATATATGAGATTTCATATGTACATATATATAATTGCGTGTGTGTGTATATATATATATATATAAAAAATCAGATCAAGCCCAGTAGTACGGAGGGCCACCTGCCTCTACTTACCAGTAGAACTTTGTAAGAGAGAAGAGAAATATAATTTTACTTGACCCCCTCTGGAAATCCCTTGAGGGTGGAAGCTGTCTTTCCTTTTAATGACAAAAAATTGTGCTGTGCACATAATGAGTGTGTAATAAATCTTCCTGGTGATGTTTGATATTTATAGTATTATGTGGCAAATACATACTCAGAGATTGTCTTGCTTGAGGTTAGACCCTATTAAAAGGCAAGGCAATGACAAGACCCCATTCTGTGGGGTATTGAATCTATTCTTTCCCAACTGCACACTGGTATTCGTAACTGTCTTTAATTCCCAGTGAATAAGATGAATGGAAGGGGGTGCAATGGCTCATGCCTATAATCCCAGCACTTTGGAAGACTGAGGTGGGAGGACCACTCGAGCCCAGGAGTTTGAGACCAGCCTGGGCAACAGAGCAAAACCCTGTCTCTACTGAAAAAAAAAAAAAAAAAAAAATTAGGTAAGCATGGTAGTACATGCCTGTGGTCCCAGCTACTCAAGCTACTCAGAAAGCTGAGGTGGGAGGATCGCTTGAGCACAGAATTTCAAGGTAGCAATGAGCCGTGATCATATCACTGCACTCCAGCCTGGGTGACAGAGTGAGATCCTTTCTCAATAACAATAAAAAAGATGAATGACAAAACATCACACTGTGCCTTCTCCCACTAATGAAGATCTGTTAATTAATATCATCTTCAGAATTCTCTTCAGCAAAAGATAGACTAATATGCTACTCATGCATTGGATCCATTTCCTTTAATTTATTACATCTATTACATGAGATCATCAATGTGAAAGGCATCTATAAGGTGTACAGCAATATACAGATATCAGTGTTACTTTGGATATAATGCAAAATAGACTTTAAGTGGCACCTGCCTTTGGACTTGATTTTTTTGAGGAAAAGAAAGATAATGATTCTGATTTTTTTCTTATTAATTTCAAGATGTATATATCAAGATTTACTGTTAAGTATACATACATGTATTTATTTTTTAATTGACAAAAATTTTATAGGTTTATGGATACAATGTGATGTTTTAATGTGTATTTACAATGTGAAGTGATTAAACCAGGCTAATTAACAAATCCATCACCTCACCTAATCATTTTTTGTATAGTGGAAACTTTAAAATCTACACTTTCGGCAATTTTGCAATATACAATGCATTATTACCACAGTTACCATTCTGTGCAGCAGATCACTAAATCTTATTCTCCCTAACTGAAACTTTGTACCCATGGATCAACATCTCCTTTTTCCCCACCCACCCCCAACTCCCAGCCTGTGGTAACCACCATTCTACTCTTTTTTTTTTTTTTTTTTTTTAATTAAAGACAGGGTTTCACACGATGTTGCCCAAGCTGGTCTTGAACTCCAGGGCTCAAGCAATCCTCCCACCTCAGCCTCCCAAAGTGCTGGGATTACAGGCCTGAGCCACCGCACGTGGCCTACTCTCTACTTCTGTGAGTACTATCTATGGGTTTATATTCGTATCTGCATAAGTGTTAATCAGTTTGTATCTAACGATTAAGATAAAGTATAAAATAATTACCTTTAGTTTGTGTGCTTCTTTTTTATCCCCAGCAAAAAATGAATTCTCATCAAAATGCAAAGGAAATGACCTGCATTTTAAAACAGAGAATATTCATTTTCATGTGTTGTAAATATTAAAAGTACTGCTAATACAACATTTTACTGGTCATGATAAATAAAGAGGAGAAAACATAGTAAAACCAATACTCCAATGCCCAAAACAAATTCTTATCCTCAAGCCTCAAATCTCGATTCTAACTGCATGAGATAATTATAAGTACCGAAATTTGACCCCAAATCCAATTTGTTCAAATAAACATGAAAATAATACATTATCAAATACTAAAAGAATGGCTCTTAAAACTAAAAATGTGTGCCTCTCAGTACCCAAGTCAAAATAAAAACAAAAGCAAAATTCAATTTGAAAAGACCTACAAACAAAATTAACTTTTAATTATGTTCTAAATAGTTTTCCTTTCTCTAAATGAATACTTAAAAATTTCAGGCAGAGCACAGTGGCCTGCACCTGTAATCCCAGCACTCTGGGAGGTCAAGGTGGGTGGATCACTTGAGCCCAGGAGTTCGAGACCAGCCTGGACAACATGACAAAACCCCATCTCTACAAAACATACAAAAATTAGCCCGGTGTGGTGGTTTGCACATATAGTCCCAGCTACTTGGGCTGAGATGGGAGGACTGCTTGAGCCCAGGAGATCGAGGCTGCAGTGAGCCATGATCGTGCCACTGCACTCCAGCCTGGGCAACAGAGGGAGACCCTGTCTCAAAAAAAAAAAAAAAAAAAAAAAAAAAGAAAATTGATTTTGTACATTACTTGTCACTCTTCTATTAATGTATAAATTTTAATATATAATTTACTTGATTTCATGAAGTATTTCCAGAAGTAACATTTTGTTTTCCTCATCCTGAATTTTATTTCCAGTAAAGAGTTGAAAATCTGGGCGCTCGAAGAATGGTAACACTTTGGATAAAGCCCTTAGTTCTATTAAGTAGAGAAAATACAAGTTCTTAAGCCTTCTTGGACCTTCTCCTTCAGTCAAAATTCCATCAAATCGCTGTTGAAATTCTGTAATGTTGTGTCCCCATTTCTTTTCTAACCAGGTCTCTAAGGAAGAAGAATTAAATATTAAAAACTGAATTTGACAATTTTTACTTTAATTATATTAGGTTATTCATGCCTGCAGAATTTCATTTAGCATTTTAAATTATATAATAACAACCAGAAAATGATTTTTCACAATTTAGCCATTAATAGTTTTATATTAATATTTTATTTTCTAAAACCCATCCTTACAATGAATTCAAAGTTTTACTGAAAAAGCAAGTCTTATTAATAATAAAAATCATTCTTAATTTTTGTGGGTGCATAGTATCTGTTTATATTTATGCCATACATGGCATATTTTGATATAGGCATATAATTTATGTATTAATCACATCAGGGCAGATGAAGTTTCTTGATACTCTACATTTTTAGTTACTTTAAAATGTACAATTAAATTGCTATTGATTACAGGGTCATTTTTATGGGTATAATAAAAATTATTTATAAATATAAATAAAATCCTGAATCTTAAAATTCTGAGTTCTGCTTAAACATTTTAAAAAATGTGTTATGTATTTTTCTTTGAACATGTGGTCTCTCTGCCTGCAAACATACAGAATTTTAGTTTTGATTTACATAGAGTTAGCTATGCACATATATTACTCTAAAAATAAACCATAGGTGCAAGAAAATTATAGAGTAAGTGTGTTTGGGTGAGTATGAGTTTGTACCTGTTTTCAGAAGAACAGAGCAATACTGGAACAAAACAAGTATTTTAATAAGGTGACTAATTTACTAGAAAACTAAAAACCTCAAAAATGCTGAAAGCAAATCTATACTCTGCTTTTTATTAAATTCATTACTGTAAAATCTTCTGACTTATGATTCAGAATTTTCTGTTTTTCTTTGCCTAATTCTTATGCTAGACTTATAATTCTCTTGTCTCTTACAATTTTTTTCTATAGTTTATGAGGTATTCATTATGTGAGCTGGTCATGACGAATAAGAATGATTTTTATAAAATTTAGTAGTGCACACAAAACAATTTTTAGATGTATTTCCAAAATTGTGTATTATATTTTATTTAATTAGGACATTCCATTTGTTCTTTTACTTGAAGAATTCTACATAAGCCTATTTTTTTTTTACTTAGTTTATTCTCATTATAATTGACATAAGCAAATTTATATATTTATTGAGTCAATTTGTTCAGGTAAGAACTAGGGATGCTTCACAAGTCATGAGGATGTTTTTTTATATATAAATGTAGCAAACAAACATACAATACTTGCTGTGTAACAAATGCTCCATGATAAGCCATAAATATTCCTGCTACAGTTAGTTTGTAAGTTCAAGTCAGAGAAGGAAAATATTAATAGTGAAGAAATAAGATTGATTCTTCATGTGGAGATAACATTTTTCCATGCTGAAAAGCTAAATCTTGCTGAATTTAAAGAGAAATTCTGTTTATTTTATTTCCTAGTTATCTTTAGTTTTGTTTGTCCTATTATGTGTCTTCTGTGTATTCATCACAGCCCTTCTTCTTTTTCTATGAGATGGCTACAGTTTTCTCACTGTTGTCTTCATGCTATGTCATTTTACATGGTACTTTGTAGGTTGTGATGAGAAAGTTGGTATTTTTAATGCACTCAAAAATTGGTTTTAACTAGAGAGTTTGCTTATCAATATAACTTTCACATCAGTTAATTAAGATAAAAGGCAAACACTGTCCACAGGTGAGAGGATTAAATAACTTAGCATTGTTTTTCTCTGCTTGTAAAAGGAAAATCTTATTAAATTCTTACACAGGTGAGGCGTGGTGGCTCACGCCTGTAATCCCAGCACTTTGGGAGGCCAAGGCAGGTGGATCACGAGGTCAGGAGTTTGAGACCAGCCTTACCAACATGGTGAAACCCCATCTCTAACGAAAAACACAAAAATCAGCCGGGCGTGGTGGCACAGGCCTGTAGTCCCAGCTTCTCAGGAGACTGAGGCAGGAGAATTGCTTGAATCCAGGAGGCGGAGGTTGCAGGGAGCCAAGACTGCGCCACTGCACTCCAGCCTGGGCGACAGAGCAAGACTCTATCTCAAAAACAATAATAATAATAATTCTTACACAGTGTGACACATATCAAATTTGCTAGAAAATATATCATAGAAATTAAATTAGGAGTTAATTGTAAGTGAAGAATTTTAAATTTAATGTTCTATGATACACTTACAGCACATGTTTCCATGCAAAATCTTTCATTTTAAAGTGTGAATGTTAAAGGTAGAAAAATAATAAAATGATCTCTGTGGATTTTAAATTTGAAATAATATTTCTTTTCCATATTGATATTACAACTCAGAAGAATTTCTCACTCTTATTTTATGTGATTTTTTTTTTAGTGGGTGAAGGTCAGTCTACAGCTTATATTCTTAGTCAACTAACTGTAGTCAACTTCTTGGTCATTTTCTCTAAAAAAATTATGAAGATCATGGCAACTTTTAGATTAAACCATTTTCTGGTTTTTTAATGCAAACTTGTTTATTGTGTTCACAAAGTGGCCAGTCATAAGACCATAAGCAACGCCTGCCCTTTCAGTGGCTTTCCTACCATTACCATCTGTAATCAATAAATGTATATTTATTTTGTAAAACATAATATTTGGAAGTATATATACATTATCAAATGCTTAATTCTAGGTAATTATGCCACACAGTTAACATTTCTGTGGCAAAGAGCAAGTGACATTGTCAGCATTTTTCAAAACTACAAATACATTATTTTGATCTATAGTCACTACACTGTACAAAAATATCTCTTGAACTTATTCTTTCTATTAACTATAATATGTATTTTTTTATCAACATCTTTTCAAACCCTCCTTTCTCCTAAATACCTTAGTGTCTGGTGGTCACCACTTTACTCTCTACTTCAATAAGATTAAGTTTTTTAGAATCCCTTTGTAAGTGAAATCATGAAATAATAATCTTTGTGCCTTGCTCGTTTTGACAAATATAATGTCCTCCAAGTTCATTCATGTAATGGAAAATAATAAAATTTCCTTTTTTAAAGATGAAAAAATAATAATAATCAAACTTCTGAATATAAACATATTCATAAAACCTAAATACACAATTTGAAAATGATGATCTAAAATTACTAATGAGTTTAGGCCAGGTACAGTGGCTCAAGCCTGTAATCCCAGCACTTTGGGAGGCCGAGGCGGTGGATCACCTGAGGTCAGGAATTCGAGACCAGCCTGGCCAACATGGTGAAACCCCGCCTCTACCAAAAATACAAAAAATTAGCAAGGCATGGTGGCCTGCACCTGTGGTCCCAGCTACTCAGGAGGCTGAGGCAGGAGAATCACTTGAACCCAGGAGGCAGAGGTCACAGTGAGCCAAGATCACGCCACTGCACTCCAGCCTGGGTGACAGAACAAGACTCTGTCTCAAAAAAAAAAAAAAAAAAAAAAAAAGTAAAATTACTGATGAGTTTAAACTGCCATTTAAAATCAAAGTTATGGCCAGGCACAGTAGCTCACGGCTATAATCCCAGCACTCTGGAGGCCAAGATGGGCAAATCACTTGGGCCCAGGAGTTCAAGACCAGACCAGCCTGGGCAACATGGCCAAACCTCGTCTCTACAAAAAATATTTTTAAAAATTAGCTGGGCATGGTGGCATGCTCCTGTAGTCATGAGGTAGAAGGGAGGACTTGGTTCAGGAGGTGGGACTCAGGACACTGAACCAAATTGAAAACTAGCTAAAACAGGGAGGGGGTTGAAGCAGCTTTCCATAACGCACACCCACCAGTGTGCCATGTCAGTTTCTCATTCCCATGGCAACATGCAGAAGTTACCACCCCTTTTCCATAGCAATGACCTAGAAGTTACTACCCCTTTCCTAGAAATTTCTGCATAATCTGCCTCATAATTTGCATATAATAAAAAGTGGACTATAAATATGGCTGCCGAACCGCCTCTGAGCTGCTGCTCTGGGCACACTACCTAGGGGGCAGCTCTCCTCCACGAGGGGCAGTACCTCTGCTGCTGCTGTACCCTGCCACCACCAGCTGGCCTTCGAAATTTCTCCTGGGCAAAGCCAAGAGCCTTCCCAGGCTAAGGCCCAGTTTTGGCCATCATACACTAGACTGGGCAATAGAGTGAGACCCTGTCTCAATCAATCAAGCAATCAATCAATGAATAAAATGGAAGTTTCTATATTTTGTTTCTCAGAGTTGTGATACTTTAATTCCAGAAGAAATATGATACTGATGAAAATCAACCACAGTCTCATTTTCAACCGTATTAAGGCAAAAACAGCAGCAGGAAAGGCTTTTTACCCATTTAAACTCCAGGCCTGATACTGGCACACAAATAAAAAGGTTCTGATACAATAATATCTATCAAATAGCAAACTGTGCTGTTAGGAGCTATTTAAATTCCCACAAGAGAACAAGAATATTTCCAAAGTGATATGGACAATTTTGAGCAGCTTCTAAAAAGAAGGTAAAGAGAGTTAAGAGTATGTTGAACTGTTCAATTATGTCTATAGTTACCACCTTTCTGATTACTACCATTTAAGAGTGAATTTTTACTTCCTAATATTCAATCAGGTCAACCTTTTCCCATTCAGGTAAATGCCAGGAAAATTTTAAGAATATCTAAAAATAAGAGTGGTAAACTGAATAAAAGTAAATGTCACATACCTTGTAAAAGATATCTTGCACTCAAATGCACATTAATGCTTGCATGTAGGCCAGATATAAGTCTGTAGAATGCTCTTTTTTCTACACAGAGACCTAAGAAAAAGCAGTGACTTAGAAATAAAATTTCATATGTGAATCTTGTAGACATAAAATTAATCTCATGAGAAAAAGAAATCATTGAAATTTATTTTAAAGTTTCTAATTACCTTCTAGCCAACTGTAAAAAGTGTTCTCTGAAATCAAAAGAAAAATAAGTCATAAGATTGGAAAATGCCAAAATACAAGGTTTTCAAAAGTTTTAAAGCATTATAGCAAATTTGTGCCAAACAGCAATTTAAAGATTGTTTAACCTAACAGTCCAAGTCTTAATTGCAATTTCTCGAAAGGAAGAAGAAAAGTTTGTGGTATGGATTCAGTTAAGTACCAATCTGCTGCTTGGTCTTTAAAAGGCTTTAGCATTGCCTTACGTAGACCCAGTCTCATAACTTTCTGGTTAAAGTGTTTTACATGAGGTCAAAATGCAGAATTTAAATAGTAAATCAATCAAGAATGGGAAAATACCTCTCCTTGATAACAATTCATGCCATGAAGACTAAGGATTCATTACATGCCTTTTAAATTATAAAAAAATTAAAATGATGACAGTATTGGAGGGGTACTATTTGTATTTAGCTGATAATATTACATGCCATTCACTATTTCAAAAGAGCAATTCAGGAAAATGTTACAAACACCAAATATCACTTATATTCTTATGACCTAGTAAGATCATTCTCAATATATTTAATGCCTAGTAATTCTACAAATACAATAATGCCTAAATTAACATGATAGAATACTACCTAACTAGTCAACATGGTCAAATAACATACAACTATGAAAATAATGGCAGGGCACAGTGGCTCACGCCTGTAATCCCAGCACTTTGGGAGGCCAAGGCGGGCAGATCACGAGGTCAGGAGTCCAAGACCAGCCTGGCCAACATGGCAAAACCCTGTCTCTACTGAAAATACAGAAATTAGCTGGGCGTGGTGGTGGGTGCCTGTAATCCCAGCTACTCAGGAGACTGAGGCAGGAGAATCGCTTGAACCCAGGAAGCAGGAGTTGCAATGAGCCAAGATCGTGCCATTACACTCCAACCTGGATGCCAAGAGCAAAACTCCATCTCAAAAAAAAAAAAAAAGAAAACAACAAGAATGTAAAGAATGTAGAACATGGCAATACATAAAAATGTTTACTTTAAATATACAAAAGGCATCAGAAATAATCATTACAACTCTATAAACATTCATGTATGCATTTGCTACAGAGATGATAAACACTGTACAGTGTTTTCTACTAAAGTTGCTTATAGTAATGTTAAAAATGAACCAAACAAGCATAAATATAGTGGAAGGAATGGTAAAGGGAATAAGCAATAAATTGGAATATATAAAAACTCAAAACATCTATTTGTCAGAACACTTCATAAACAAAAGCAAAATGCAAACAACAAACTCGGTAAAATGTATGTTGCAAATATGACAAAGGGAAAAGATCCTAAATATATAAAAAGCTCAGAAACTAAATAAAAATGCTGAAATGCCCACTTAAAAAGAGTGTATAAATAATACGAATTTAAAAATTCACAAAGGAAAAAATAAAATGTTTGATCTTACAGGCAATAAAAAATGCAAATGAAAACAAAAGATATATGACTTTACCTATCAAATAAGATAAAAATATGATCATCTTTAATGCTGACAAGTGTTGGATAAAACTACTTATATATGTAAAACATAAATATCAAAATGTTAGCAGAGAAGTGTATCTGGTAGTAACTAAGGGTGTGGTTCCTGGAGTCAAACTGCCTGATTTAAATCTTAACTCTGCTACTTACAAATCATATTATTTTAGGCAAGTTGCTGAACTTCTCTTCATCTATAAAATGGAGACAGGAATAATACCCCTAGGATTGTTGAAAGAATTAAATAAAATCATATATGTAAATTGCTTAGAAAAGTGCCTGGCACAGAGTTATTAATTATTTGGGAATGGTGGGATTATAAGGAATTTATTTCCTTATAAAAATTTTCAAGGTTCTTTTTTTCAAGTTTTTGATCATGAATTAGGGAGTTAGGGGATAATACTGCTTAGGACCTAGGCTTCCAGTAAAATTTTCAGTTCATTGTGTGTGTGTGTGTCTTTTTTTTTTTTAAAGACAGAGTCTTGCTCTGTTACCCAGGTTGGAGGGCAGTGACTCCATCTCAGCTCACTGCAACCTCCGCCTCCCAAGCTCAAGTGATCCTCCCGCCTCAGCCTCCTGCATAGCTGGGATCACAGGCATGCACCACCACACCCAGCTAATTTTTCTATTTTTAGTAGAGACAGGGTTTCACCATGTTGGCCAGGCTGGTCTCAAATTCCCGGCCTCAAGTGATCAGCCAGCCCTGACCTTCCAAAGTGCTGGGATTACAGGCATGAGCCACCATACCTAGCCAAGAAATCAGTTCAATATTATAATCCTGAAGTACCTATTCTCAAGTTGACCTGACTGTTGTCTAAACAATCAATATGATAGCTCTCAGGAATAACCCTTTGATATTTGGCCAAAATCAATACTTGTAATAAGACAGTTTCTCTAAGGATGGCTCCCACAGGTTAACGATCTTTTTTCTGATACTAAGAGGTCTTCAAATAGAATTTTAAAATCATAGTAGCCTCCTTTAATGTGGCTACAGTATAGCATAGAACTAGGTTGACACTCAAGGCAAAATAAGGTTACTCAAAACTGAAAATTGTAGAATCACATGTACCAGTAGCAAATATGAGGCATCTTTGGAAAAATAATCTCACTGCTAAACAATTTCTCTTCCAAACAGGTCTGAGTCAGCATTTTATTTAGCTGCTACAGTTACTATAATATAAAGTACAATAATAAAATAGCAATGTTATCAGACTTTAGTATTCTGTTATCTAGACATAAGGCAAAAGCAATTCATAAGAATTATGTTCGGAAAATAGATGATTTTGAGGGAAAGAAAAGTGATACTTCACATTTTAGCATTTTCACCTAGATAGACTAAAGCTAAACGCCATTAAGTCTTTTCATATTGTTAAGCATATGGTCTTAATACCAAATGTTGGCCGGGCACGGTGGCTCAAGCCTGTAATCCCAGCACTTTGGGAGGCCGAGACGGGCGGATCACGAGGTCAGGAGATGAGACCATCCTAGCTAACACGGTGAAACCCCGACTCTACTAAAAAATATTAAAAAAAAATTAGCTGGGCGAGGTGGCGGGCGCCTGTAGTCCCAGCTACTCGGGAGGCTGAGGCAGGAGAATGGCGGGAACCCGGGAGGCGGAGGTTGCAGTGAGCCGAGATCGCGCCACTGCACTCCAGCCTCGGCGACAGAGCGAGACTCCGTCTCAAAAAAAAAAAAAAAAAAATACCAAATGTCATTTCAATTTCATCCTTGAAGCAAAAAGACAAAGTAAACCTCATGTATGTTGAAACTGTTAGCATTAGTTAGACCTGGCAATGACACCTACATCCAACGAGTCAGCATCAACCTTAGAAGCCAGCTCTGAAATCAACACTCATCATTCCCAGAACCTTCCCACATGAAACCCAGCAGATCCTAGAGTTCAACAGTAAAAGAGACAGGACATTTCCCTGGCCTGAGGCAATGGGGGAGATGGGGAGTGGACATGCTTCTATATTCAGGGTGGTAAAATGTGCAAATGAATGATCAGAGGCTGAGGCACGCTGTTTCTAACGTCTGAACCGAGACACAAAGTCACTTTCCCTTAATCTGTGCTAGTACCTCCAGACTTTCAGATAAATAAGTAAAACTTGAGTTCTTCTGATTTTTAGAGGTGGGAAGAAAAAATAAACTTTGCCATAATAAACATTTGAATGTATAAACAAATTCATATATGTAATATATAATAAAGAAATTATACTTACCTTCACTTTTCCCTGAAAAGCAAAACAAAATGTTTATTAAAATAAATTCCTTCCAGTGCCCCTTTTATAATGCTACACTTTCATAAAAATAAGACTAGCCATTATGGCTAGTTTTAGTCCAACAGTTCATTCACACAAGTAAAATCTGAAAGTGAGACATTCGTGACTGCAACTCTATCTGGTAGTGATATGAATTATGCCTGATTTGACTAAATGGTGTTATCTCCATGAGTGTGCATAAAGAGGTTCAGCTCATGTGAGATTTAATATACCCTGACAGGAGAGAAAAATCTAATCCATCACCTGAGAGTAGTTTTCAGTATCTTAAGGACCTATGTTTATTTGGCTGGCAGAGACTTTTTCCACCTTTATTTATCCTAAAGCTGTAATATAGTTTCTGTTACAGATTTTTATTATTGCTTTGAAACCTCCAGCCTCGCCTTATAATAATTAACCTTAGTCAGGAATATTTTCAGACTATTTATAAGATTCAAATTATATATAATACAGTAATTTGTGTGCCACTGCTTATTTACTACTGAAAATGTCTTCAAAAATTTTGCCCACTTTTTTAAATGCCATCAGTTTATTAAAGAAATATATAATCACTGCAAATATATGTTTTATAAAAAACAGGCAGAATAAAAAATTATTCATAATTCCCCAGCTCAAAGATAAATACTATTTACATTTTAGTGAATGTCTTTTTTGTTTATAGATATATTAATTATAAATATATTATACATATTGTTTTGATACCTGCTTTACCTCACTGTGTTATTGGTCACTTTTTGATTTAAATGAATAAAAATTTACAGCAACATTTATAATGGCTATTTTCTACTATGTGACTACACCATAAGTCATCATTTAACCAGTTCCCTAATGATAAACATTTAAATTGCTCCTATGTATCTTTATGGTAAGTGACGTGGTTAATTACTTTATCAAATCATGTGAGATCATAATGATCGCCTCCATTAATTTGCATTTCATCTGATATTAAATCAATGGCTTCCACTGAGTCACCACATGTGACTCTGTATAAACCCAAAAGCCTTAAAGATTTTTCATTCCTAATCTAAGAAAGAGAAATCTGCCAGAATTTAGGGAATGATGCAATCTCAACCCCTTCTAGGAGGAAATTTATATTTGTTAACTATTTGAGATCAGCATCTTTTCAAATAAAGTTTAAAAATGAAAAACTTACACTTTTGCTGAAAGCACATTAAAGACTTTATCAGTAAGCACATATTTGAAGAGAATAAGGATACATAATTTCTAAAGAAAAAGTCTGAACTCATACACTGAAATGGCTTATTCAACAAACCATTCTTCATATTATAGACAGGGCAGGGTTTCTGTAAGTTTTAATTTTACAGCCCGTCTGGCATCTACACAGTGTCTAGCACATATTAAATGGTGGATAATCATTTGCTGAAAGAACAACTGACTTTCACTATTGTAGACAAGACCACTAAATGAGGAGAGCAATTTTCACTGATCATGTATCTAACAAACTACTCCATCTATTATGTGTCAGGCTCTATACAGAGAGATAAAACAGATAAATGCTACCCATATCTTCAGAGTACTAGGGTAGATTGATAGATATATAAATAATAATAAAATAATGCTACACAGTGGAAAAGGCCGTATGAGAAAAACAAAAGAATTAAAAACAAACGAGTGCATCAGATTACTTCATGAGGAGGGAGCGATACTTCTGGTTATAAGGACCAGGGAAAGTTCTATGGAAAAAGCAGCATTTGAGCCAGACCTTGAGTGAAAATAGAATATTAAAAATGTTATTAAGATATAAAGACATGTAAAGTTGAAAGCAAATGCCCAATATATGCAGTAATTTCAAGCTTTAGAAAAAATTTGAGAGTTCTGGATATTTATTTATCTGTGGGATGAGTAAAGCTTTTAAAACACTGACACTTTACTATGTCTGCAAAAATATATATAATAAATATACACCCAAATCTTTATTTTTTGATAATCTAATACCAGGAACTTCATTATAAAAATATTTTTTACTGAAGTACAAATAATTTAAGCACCAATCTCTGCAAGGGTGAGGCATAACTCTACGGAAACGGGACTGTGGATTTTATGACCTCAACTGTTACTGCCATTTATCTTGCGTTCCCCTTCCTTTGAATTAAAGTTCCCTAGCTGAGAAATAACATAACAATGCAGTAAGTAACTTACCTTGACCAGAAGCCAAAGGATTTAAAGGTCTTTTAATTGTCTGTGGCCTAGAAGTAAAAAGAATTAAAAATATAAACACAAATATGTTACCAATCATGTTATATTTAAGTGATATTATCTCAGAAAGTTGCTTAATATCCAAAATCAAATTGTTTTATTGAGATTATAAAATACGTAGTTTCCTCTAAATGCTTTAAGGGAGGGTGACTAATTGTTGTAGTAATAATAGTTCCTGATCTTTTCCCACTGTAGCGGCCAGCAGGCCATTTCCTAATCGCTTCTTCAAATGAAAGAAGAGAAAATAGCAGCCAAGCTCTTCTCTTAGAGTCACTACTATGTTTTTATATATACGATATATATATATCTTTATATATGTGTATGTACGTATAGCACAAAGTGTACCCCAATTGAAAGACAAATAAGCAAAAAATATTCAATATAAGCATTAAAATTAAAAAATGGAAAAAAAATAGTGTAGATTATTTTCCACTTAGGTAATCTTTAGACACATCAATTTGCCCTGTAGCTAAGTTTGTTACAATTTAAATAAAAGTTGTTTGTTCAGTAGGAAAAAATAGAAATTTTCTGGAGAGTTACTATGTCACTAAAGTGCTTTTAAATCCCAAAATAAATATGCATTAGTATTAAGAGTAAACTATAGGGATTGTTTTAACACCTATTTTAAAAATTTGCACAACTGGAGACATTTTGAGAACAGAATATGTAACCTATATTTTAAAATACACAATATAATTAACTTAGCCCCTTATACATTGTTTATATTGTTAAAAATTATGGGAATCAGGATACAAATTAGTAAGAAAATGACTACAAAACTAATACAAATCTAACAAATGCTTCATGGATTCTTAATTCACATTAAAAATAACAACAACAGTGCCAGGCATGGTGGCTCACGCCTGTAATCCTAGCACTTTGGGAGGCTGAGGTGGGTGCATCACCTGAGGTCAGGGGTTCAAGAACACCCAGGCCAACATGGTGAAACCCTGTCTCCACGAAAAATACAAAAATGAGCCTGGTGTGGTGGTGCGTGCCTTTAGTCCCAGCTACTCAGGAGGCTGAGGCAGGAGAATCGCTTGAACCTGGGAGGCGGAGGTTGCGGTGAGCAGAGATGACATCACTGCACTCCAGCCTGGGTGACAGAGTGAGACTCCATCTCAAAACAACAACAACAACAACAACAACAAACCTTTAAAGTAAATCTTTAAGTCAGTAACCAAATATTTCTAATAATAGTCAAGATAATTTAAATAAAACACACGGCAGAAATAAGTAATAAAAACTCTCTCCTTTCCAAACTGGAGAAATTCTTCAAGTTTAAAAAAAACAAAACAAAAAAAAATCACCAGTCTGACATTTTATTGGTGTAAACATAATTACTGATCTCATACTTATATTTGACTTATAAAAAGTGAAATATACAATATTATCCCCATATTTGGGAACTCCAAAGACTTTCCCAGAACTCTCTCCATCTCTAAGACAGCATGACGTGCTCGCGCATACATTGTTCCCAAAAACCAGTAAGTACAAAGTTTAGAGCCTCGAGGCTTACATGTGAGTAACCTGAAGCATTTCTCAGACACCTGGTGATCAGCAACTGCCTCCAGCCTAATGGTTACCAGGACAAAGTGGGCTCTTTCACTTACTAGATCTTTGACACAACACAAATCATACAACCTCTCTAAGTCTCAGTTTCTGTCTATAAAACAGTGATGACTGCGACACAGGGTTACTGCAGGGACTAAAGGAGAAAACGTATATAACGTGCTTACCACAATGCGTAGAATACAGTGAGTGCTCAAAAATGAAACCTATTATAATTGTTCTGTGAAATCAACTTAACTGTAAAATAACTAAAGTCACAGAAAGGGGTGTGGAGAGCACCAAAAAGAGAATTAAGAGTTGTATATTCCTTTCTCGACACCACCACCATGTGATCTTGGGAAATGAAGTAAACCTCTCCAGCTCTAGGTTACCTCATCTATAAAATGAGATCCTATAATCTACTCAAGAAACATTTGCGAAGGGCCTACAATACTCCCATAAAAGTCTAATACGCCTCTCTTAAAAAAAAAAAAAAAAAAAAAAGGGAAAAATTTGTGGAAACTCATTTCCCCAGAAGGAAACTGGACTAATAGTCATGTTTCTTTGTACAAATACATCTTTTAACAAAGTGAATTTTATTTTTAATTTTAAATCATTATGATTGTTTATAAAGAGAAATCACCACATCTTACATGAATTTTTCTAAATGAAAATGACACATACTTAAAACAGTTTTCTTCATAGATGACATTCCATATTTTCCAAGCATCTGGTCCCTTGTAACCAGTGTAGCGCTCAGGATTAAGAAGCAAATCTACATATTCAGCATCAGGGGACTGAATGTCTGTAAAATAAAATGTCTTATTAAATCTTTCTTATCCTCAGTTACCTTAAAAAGCTAGTACACAAGACTGTATTCCATTGATTCTAGCGCACCACAAATTTAACAATGTGTCAGGAATTTTAAAACAACTTTTCAGGAGAAAGAAAGGAAAGAGGCTGGGTGTGGTGCCTCACGCCTGTAATCCCAGCACTTTGGGAGGCCAAGGTGGGCAGATCACTTGAGGTCAGGAGTTCAAGGCCTGCCTGACCAACATGGTGAAACCCTGTCTCTACTAAAAATACAAAAAGTAGCCGGGCGTGGTGGTGCACGCCTGTAGTCCCAGCTACTTGGGAGGCTGCAACAGGAGAATCGCTTGAACCCGGGAGGCAGAGGTTGGAGTGAGCCGAGATTGAACCACTGCACTACAGCTTGGGTGACAGAGCGAGACTCCATCTCAAAAAAAAAAAAAAAAAGAAATGACAGAAAAGAGAGAGAAACACACACTGCCACATTAATTGTACATACTGGCTATAAAAACATTATGATTTAGGAACTGTAAAAATAGGAATATGTGAATTTTAG